>NW_022437001.1:10962988-11002247 GCF_009761245.1 Sapajus apella
AAAAAAAAAAAAAAAAAAAAAAAAAAAAGAATTTACCAGGTTTTTAACTGCCAAAAGGCCAGGCATCCTCAGGCAAGCACCTTCTCTCCCTGTAGGCAAGTAAGAAGCCTTCATTTATTTGGAGACTTGCTTGATGAGCAGCAAATCAGAGCAAAGGGAGCAAGTAAAATTCAAATGGTTCATCAGGTTCAGGCTCTGAGAGGCTGGTGTATGTGTCTCTATGAGAGGAAGATAGCCATTTTTGGCAATGAACAATTCAAATCTTCTACTAAAGGACCCTTTTCCAGAGAGCAAATGCATGAGCTTTCCTGAAGTTTGCTTGCTTCTCCAACTCTCCTTTATCTTTTCGCCGTTCACTAGTAAGGATTCTTATCAGTGACACACTCTTTTGTTACATTAAACTCTTCCAAAAAACTTCTGCAAAACCCTAATTCATCATTTTATGCAGAATAACACTTTCTCCTTAAATTTTCATCCCAATGTAATATTTAATAATACTTGTCCACATATTTACTTGTTAGTATTGCTAATAACAGCAGAATGCTCTTGATCTGCTCAAATAACAAGAAAAACAAGCAGATTAAAACACCAAAAGAGAATAGAGAGAGTCCAGGAAGGTATCTAAGTATATATGTGGAAAAATAATTACATAATAAAATAGAATTGGTTTACCTTTGGGGGGAAAAATAAACTGAAATCCCCTGCTTCATATCTCAAACCAAAGTAATGAGTCAAATTATTTCAAAATTCAAAATGAAACCAAAAACCTACCTGGAGGAAAAATACCTGGATTTAAATTTAAATTTAGGCTGGGAAAAAGCTTTCCAAGTAAGATGCCAGGGGCTGAAACCATAAATAAAACATTTGATAAACTTGACCACCACTACTGCATGGGCATTAAAAATCTTATCAAAACATGACAACAGTACTTGATAACATGCTCTGAGTCAATTTCATGTTCGCAGCCCTTTTTGAAGGAAGTAGCTGTGTATTGTGTGTGTGTGTATGTGTGTGTACATATACACACACACGCACATGTAAAATTCATCCATCCTCTACTCTAGGTTTCACAGGCTAATAAGAGAGGATGCACAAAAGAAATAATAAAAAATATAAAAGTGAAGTGCTCTTCTATTTAATAATGCCCAGTGCTTAATATCCTTCCTGCCTCTATCCTTCTACATAAACACTGACACACTGGAACCAGGCTGAGAATAGGCCAGAGGTCTTAGGTAAGATTTCTTATCTCCTATTCTCTAACCTTTGAACATGAGCTGGCTTACCCACCCAACCACAAGGACTTGGAGCCAAGAGACACAGATTTGTGCTTTCAGCTTACCCATGCACTCCGTCACAATCAGAAAAAATAATGCTAGGAGTATGTCTAGTCTGGAGAAAGCTAAACAGAAGGCTAGCCTTCTGAGTTAGGTCAGACTGAAATACAGAACACTGGAAGTATAAAACAAGGCAGGAGGCCAGGATGCTCTCAGATCCAACTTTTAAATTAAAGACCTTAACTACTAATAAACAGAAGCCCTGCTACAGTGCTCCCTGACCACTTCAATTAGCCACTTCTCCTAGAATAGGATAGAGAATGGGATGTAGAAAAGTCAGATGTATCTCCTCCAACACTTCCCTACATGTGGAGGCTTGGGGTGTGTTCTGTCTTTCCTGTGGGGGAAGCAGAAATGTGAGAGAGGATAAAAGATCCACTCAACAATAATGTGTCCTTAAAAATATCCATATTTTTTGACTGAGAGGCATCTATCTTACAGGATTAGTTGGACATATGTAAAATGATTTATCTCAAGTATGCTCATTGAAGAGAGTTTCTAACAATGGAAATGTAAAATGACTAAAGTGCAACAATAGAGAAAACAGTCTTAGAGACTGTATTATATTAATATGATAGAGTGCTATATGGTCATTAAAATGAGGTTCATGGTAAGTTAGGTAAAAATTTATAAAATGGTATATACAATATAAATACTTTCTTTTATATATATATATATATAAATGTGCATACAAAAGAATGGAAGATTATTAAAAAGTTACCTCTAAATGGTAGCACTGTATGTGTCTTTTTAATTATTAAAATCTTAATTATCCAATTTGTCTATAAAAACATGTAAGATATATATAAATTAAGCAAAATCATTAATGAAACAAAACAATTTATTGGGCCAATTATTATGAAAGGCACTTCTCTGTCAGATATAATATATATTATATATAAGGTATATATATATAAGGTATAATATATAATGTATATTATATATTATATATAATATACAATATCATATAATATATAAGGTATATATATAGGTATAATATATAATGTATATTATATAATATATACCTGTATATATACCTTATATAATATATACCTATATTATATACCTATATGTATACCTATATATTATATAATATACCTGTATATATTTTAGACCTATATATTATATAATATATACCTATATATATACCTTGTGTAATATATACCTATATTATATACCTATATATATACCTATATATTATCTAATATACCTACATATAATTATATACCTATATATACCTATATAATATATAATATAAGTACCTGGATTATATAGGAACCACTTCCCTGCAACTCAATAACTGGCTCAGCAGGCTTTTTTTGGGCTGCCTCTTATTAGGAATTATTATGGGCTCTCAAAAATAGTTTATTCTGAAGCAAATGTTATCTGGCTTTACCTTTTCCTTTTTGACCCTACATTATTCACTATCACCTTCAAACGATCTGCTCTTGGAGCTCCATACATTCATATATCTATTCATCCAGTCACAAACATTGCAAGTGGAATGAATGTATGATTTACTAGTGCCCTGGGGAGGCAAAAAAGAAAACAGATCTCTCCTGAGACAAATTTGCTGCGAACTTGATGCCTATTTTGAGAAACAAATCATACCTATTTGAAATAACTTGATTACACTTGCAAGATAATATTCTAACAAGGCATAATGCATAGATTTTTGCTGAGGACTGGAAAGAGTGGAACAGATTTGAATGACCTAGAGTTCCATAGTAAAGGGATTTTTGGAGAAGTTGTGGCTTACCCCTAGACTTACTGAGTAAATAGTGTTTGCTTTTGCAAAAAAGATATGACTGGCACAGCTGATAAGGTTAGGAGAGGAGAAAGTTTTAGAAAAATGGAGAGAGATGAGGTTGGAAAATTAAAATGTGGTCATTTGATGAAAAGTTTTAGAATCCAGACTGAGGAGGTGATTATTTGATTTTGAAGACAACAAGAAATTTTTTTGGAGCTTGTTTCATAATCCAAGTCTTTATAATTCTCCTGTGAATTTTTTTCTATGGAGCTCATTGTTGGGGACCAACGGAGGTCAAGGCTGCTACTTTTTAAATTTTACCACTTCCAGGTAATCTCATCCCCAAACATGACCCACTCCAGGACCACTGGTTAGAGCTGTGCAAGTTGGACTCTAAACATCTGTCCCCAGCCTCACAGAAACACCCTGTAACCTCCAAGATACAGTATGGTTAGGCTAAAGATGTTCTTTTGGATTCTTATACTATAAAGGACTAGTAAGTTTATGTGATGGGGAAGGAATTAGAGGTCTAGGTCAGAGTGTGCGTGTGTGTGTGTGTGTGTGTGTGTGTGTGTGTGTGTGTGTGTGTGTGTGTTGGGCAGAGTTGACTCTCATTTTCTCTTGGGGCTTTCCTCCTTTCCTGGAGTTGGTAATATAAGCAACCTTAAAAATGCTTGGGTGGTGTAGTGAAGTTAACTTTCCTCTCTCTAAGGAGTAAGGAAATGTTCCTTTCTTTGTTTTTCTCCCCTAATGTGTTTTCTTATCCTGTTTGTCTTGGAGTTGAGCATTGAGATTCAAAGAACATGCTTACAGCATAAAAGACAAGAGGGACCATAGTGCTATCATCCAGCATAGCTCACAAGGGTTAGCTGCTGAGGCTTGGAGATGCCAAAACCCAAGCCAGTGATAGCTATTTATGTTTATGCAAGTACCTCTGTCTGCTCTCTTCTTTTGTACATATATCTTTCTCAGAAACCACTCTGGAAGAAGTGGCACTTGCAGCTAGGATTTGTGCTCTAAATCCAGGGTTTCTGAAGTAGCTCCTTAATGAAAAATGTAAGTGGCATGGCCTTTCAGCAGTTGGCAATAAAATGGTTGCAGAAACCAGGGAGTTACACAAATGTGGAAACCAGGCTGGTGTGGTGAAGCCTGTGACTACGGAAGGCCTGTCCCATTGATAAGAAACACTGGGCTAAGCTGAGTCTTTTATAGAACCACAAAGTGACCTCAGAAAGTCATCAGAATCTTTAAGAAATGCCTGAAAATGTCACAGACACAAAAGATTCCAAGTCACTTTTAAAGACTACCAGAAAAGCTAGGGGTCATGCATCTTGATAATTCTTCCGAGAGTATAGCAGCCTCCAGGCAGAGTGAAGCAGCAGAATTCCCTGGCAGATTGTTCAAAACTGTTCTCTTTGTGGACTCTGGCTTCTTTTTCAAATACCAATCATCCTTTCTGTTTGATTAATTTTCCTGTGTGTGATTGCTAAGACATTAAAGCAAAATCATCTGGAGTAACAATTTTGTTCTTAAGTTATTTAGGGAAACAGCTGTACAGAAAAGATCAAATTAGTCCTTGAGAAAAGTGATGATGGGAAGAAAATGAAAAATAATTTCGTCTTTGCTCTAACAGAGAACAATCTGTGCAGCACTTAAGGTAAAAAATAAAAAAATAAAAACCTTTACTTCAATCTGAATCCAGAATGATAGATTTATACACTGAACAGGGCGCTTGACTTTTTCCACTGTTCTGTAAGAGGAAGGATGATTGAGACAGTCACGGGGCAGAGACAGCACCCAAGAGGTGAAAGTAACGAGGACAAAGTGGCAACAGGAGAAATTCTAGAGATCAGAGTAAAGGTATTAAAGTATCCTTTTCCACGTACATTTTTTGAATAAACTTCTACTCATCCTTTAAATTTTTGGTTTCACCTTCTCACCTCCTTCAAAAAACATTCTTTTAACCTCTACCAGGCTCAAGAATCAGCTCCTATAACACTCCCAAGAGCAGACCTAAAGGTGTACTTCCATTTAGTGCTCTCTTAGGTTAGAGGTAGACTTTAGTTCAAATTCTTAACCTGCCACTTAATACAAATGACCTTGGAGAGATTGGGGTTTTGTTCTCTTGAAGTGGAAGTTCTAACTGGACAAGGAGGAAGAATATTGAGCAGGGCAGATATGACAACAAAGTAATGACTGCTCAAGAGGAAAGGGCTCCAGAGGAGACATAGAATAGTAGTTCTCAGTAGCAGTATCAACATCATTTTGTTAGAACAATAAATCATTGCACCTCTCCCCACTTCACAGACTCCAAAGCATAAATTCTGGGCTTGTGATCCAGCAATCTGTTTTATAGTAAGTCCTCCAAGTGAACTGAATGTATGCTAAAGTTTGAGAGCCACTGCAATAGACAAAGAGAATCACATAAAGGAGGTAGCCAAGATCAGGGTATGATGCCTAAAGAGAGTAGAAAAAATGGGGCAGGGCCCATTACAAGCCTGACTACTGTCAGAGTCCTCAGTCTCTTTATCAGGTGGGCCCTTGAAATGTGACTCTGCCTCCTTACCCACCCCTCTATCCTGTCCTCCCCTGAGCTCTGGCCAATTTAGCTTTGAAAAGTGGAAAATTACATCATGACACTGAACGGCTGCTGTAGTTTTGCATTTGCAAAGTGTTCTCAATGGCAGATTACCTATAGACAGTAAATTTGGTGTGGAAATTTGCTGGCAGTGCAACAAATCCTGTTAGTCATCCCAATAATAGTTTCTGTAAACCTCAGTTACTTCTAAAATTAAAGACTATTCCATAGCCCCAATTTATGGCTAATTAGCAATCATCAGGTTCATTCCTGTCATTGAATGGCATAGTCAACATTTATATTATTGCTTTATCAAATAATTGGGTTACTAAAAATAATATAATTTTCCTATAGGGAGTTGTATTCCTAGGAATTTGTTCTTCAAAATGTCATTTTGAAGTCCTGTCAATGACTTTAATTCTGTTATACTTTCTTGTCTGTAGCTGCCAATATCCAAATATATTCGGTCGGGAGTAATGCAGATTTCAATTATAACTGAGGAGTTAAGCATTTGGGGAGCTCTTCTCATGGGGAATACGCTACACCCGAAGGCAGCCATAGGCCTTGTCAGACATCAGAACACCCTGCAGGTAGAACTAAAACTTGGACATTGAGTAGATAAGTCTAATCCTTCCTTTACAGAGAGAGACACTATAATGTCAGAAACTAGAAACATTTTATTTCCTTGGTCAGCACCCAGAACTCCCTTCAGAAAGGGAAAGAAGAACATTTTAATTGATGTCTCCAAAAATAATGTCACCTTCCTCTTAGATGATATCCACCAAGTAATGGCTGTGGCTTCCAGAGAGTTCAGAGGCAACATACATTGTCCCTGATGCACTTGTTAACTCAAGGGTTCTTGTGGAAAGGGTATTCATTTTGTAGCTAATGTAAATTACAGAACCTGTCTGTATTTCAGTGATTTCCAGTGACATTCTATTAAAGTTGCTCCTGACATAAACAAGATTAGGTGATAATGGGAGAATTAAACAAGAATTATACTTGGCTGCTAACCTTGAGCCTAATAGTCTTCAAGTATACACAGCAGTCTTTTTTTCCTCTCCATTTTCTATTCCATGATCTATTCACACAAGTGGCCACCACCTCAAGAACTGAAAAATTATCAATCAGTACCTTTGTTTTCCATCACATTTGTTTACTACCATCTGCTTAGAGTCTTTCTCAATGATGAAAATCTGTTAGTAGGTCACATTAATATAAGTTCCATGTTAATCATGACCTTGGTACTTTTCTAACAAAATAAAGTAGTGACCAAATTGTTCTGCCTTTGTAGCTTAATGACGAGAACATAAAATTATTCATTAGCAACAGCAGTGACCTAGACTACAAGAAGGAATAACCATGAGATGTTCTGCAGCATTTAAACCCCCAGTTCTATCTGACACTTGAATGTTGTAATGCAATGTAACCTATACATATTTGATTCTTGACAAATCTGAGAAGGACAAAGTGAGAAGATGAGCAACCAAGGTCATACCTCAAATCAATCATTAAATGATTTAAGGAGGGCCGGGCGCGGTGGCTCACGCCTGTAATCCCAGCACTTTGGGAGGCCGAGGCGGGTGGATCACAAGGTCAAGAGATCAAGACCATCCTGGTCAACATGGTGAAACCCTGTCTCTACTGAAAACTACAAAAAATTAGCTGGGCATGGTGGCGTGTGCCTGTAATCCCAGCTACTCAGGAGGCTGAGGCAGGAGAATTGCCTGAACCCAGGAGGCGGAGGTTGCGGTGAGCCGAGATCGCGCCATTGCACTCCAGCCTGGGTAACAAGAGCGAAACTCCGTCTCAAAAAAAAAAAAAAAAATGATTTAAGGAGTTACATTCAGCAGTGGTAATTAGGTCAACATTGAAGTTTTGTTGTAGTGAGGTAAGTGAAATCTGGCAGACAAAATTGCTTGAAAATTAGTTGGGGAGAGAAAATAGAAATATGGGAATATTGCAGTGTTCGCTATAGAAGATGACAACCAATATAACTGGTACAAGTAAGTGTTGGAGTTGGAGTAAGAGTGAGAGGGTGCCGTGGTCACATTAGTTTAAAGACAGCATTCCACAAAGCAACCAGCAGCTAAACCAGAAATAACAGTAAATAGCCAACTTGTCTTGGCAGACTACTGGTAAAATCTGATGGACAGAAAAGACTAGAACTCTAATTCTGCTTGGAAGCAGGAGATATTAAGTGGCAACAACTTTCCTAAGGAAACTCTTGGCATATGTCATACTGTACTCGTTTTCAAACTGAGGTATCCTCAGTTATGTCGATGTAACTCCTAAATGATCACCTCACTAGAGGAAAAGAAAACCAGAAAGTGCTTCAGATTGAAATTGGAAAAAATAGTTTAGTACCTACTCTGTACCAAGAACCACAGTTGACATCAAACTTGTAACAAATTTTTAAGGTTATAACATCTTTAATATTGACTGCTTGCTTTGTCCCTTTTTCCTCCTCCTTGGACTTTGAAGGGAGGTCTATTGTTATTGGGAAGAGACTCATTTCTTTCCTAACTGGATTAATTCTCAAGTGGAAGCAGTTGTGGACAATTAGTGATAGAAAAATAGATTAAATTATCACCATCTTCTCTTCTTTAATGGAGTCTTGGTATTGCCCAAGTCTGTTAGTGCCTTGGTCTAATCTTACTTGGTCTTTGGTAGTGACTTTCTCTTTTTCATTATTTCAAAAATCTTGTTGATTTCTTTTTTAAAATTTATTTTTATTTCTATTTTTTTTGTTCTTGCCAAGTCCAGAGCTATTTTATTTTATTTTATTTCTATTTTTTAAATTATACTTTAAGTTCTGAGATACATGTGCAAATCGTGCAGGTTTGTTACATAGGTATACACGTGCCATGGTGGTGGTTTGCTGTAACCATCACCCTGTCATCTACATTAGGTATTTCTCCTAATGCTATCCCTCCCCAATCCCCCCATCTCCTGCTATTCCCCTCCTACCCCCCCATCCGCCAGGCCCCGGTGTGTAATAATCCCCTTCCTGTGTCCCTGTGTTCTCCTTGTTCACCACCCACTTATGAGTAAGAACATGCAGTGTTTGGTTTTCTGTTCTTGTGTCATATATTAAACTTCATACGTTCATGAAGGTGTACATGAGAAGGTTTGTTATATAGGTAAATGTGTGACTCATGGGCCTGGTGTACAGATTATTTTGTCACCTGGGCACTAATACTGCAACCCAACAGTTACTATTTTTTTTCTGAACCTCTTTCTTCTCCCACTCTCCACCCTCACATAGGCCTCAGTGTTTGTCATTCCCTTCTTACTGTCCACGTGTTCTCATTATTTAGCTCACTTATCAGTGAGAACAGGCAGTATTTGGTTTTCTGTTCCTGCTTTAGCTTGCCAATGAAGATGGCTTCCAGCTCTATCCATGTTCCTGCAAAGGACATGACCTTATTCTTCTTTATGGCTGCATAGTATTCCATGGTGTATATGTATCACCTTTTCTTTAACTAGTATACTGCTGACAGGCATTTAGAGTGACCAACACGTCTTTGATATTTCAGGTAGTTCTGCAATGAACATATGTGTGCATGTGTCTTCACAGTAGAATGATTTATATTCCTCTAGGTATATACCTAGTAGTAGAATTTCTGGGTTCAATGGTAGTTCTGCTTTTAGTTCTTTGAGAATTCATCATACTGCTTTTTACAATGGTTCAACTCCCACCAACAGTATATAAGTGTTCCCTTTTCTCTACAACTTTGCCAGCATGTGTTATTTTTTGAGGTTTTAATCATAGCCATTCTGACTGGTGTGAGATGGTATCTCACTGTGGTTTTGGTTTGCATTTCTGTAATGATTACTGATGTTGAGCATTTTTTCATATGCTTGTTGGCAGCATGCATGTTTTCTTTTGAAATATGTCTCTTAATGTGCTTTGCTCACTTTTTAATGGGATGATTTGTTTTTTTCTTATAAATTTGTTTAAGTTTCTTGTAGATTCTGGATATTAGACCTTTGTCAAATGTATAGTTGGCAAATATTTTCTCTCATTCTATAGGTTGCCTTTTTGTTGATAGGGTTTGTTGTTGTTGTTATTTGTTTGTTTTTGTCTGTGCGGAAGCTTTTTAGTTTAATTAGATTCCATTAGTCCAAAATTTTTTGCTTTTCTTGCAATTGCTTTTGACATTTTCATCATGAAATTGTTGCTAGTCCAAAATGGTATTACTATGTCCTAGGTTACATTAAAAGGTTTTTATAGTTTTAGGTTTTACATTTAAATCTTTAATCTATCTTGAGTTAAATTTTGTATATGGTATAAGAAAGGGGTCCAGTTTCAATCTTGTGCATATGGGTAGCCAGTTATTCCAGCACCATTTATTGAATAGAGAGTCCTTTCTCTATTCTTGTTTTTGTCAGCTTTGTTAAAGATCAGATGGTTGAAACACCACATGTTCTCATTATAAGTGGGAGTTGAACAATGAGAACACATGGACACAGGAAGGGGAGCATCACACACTGGGGCCTGTCAAGGGGTGAGGAATAGGGGTGGGATATCATTAGGAAAAATACCTAATGTAGATGACTGGGTGATGGATGCAGCAAACCACCATAGCATGTGTGTACCTATTCAACAGACCTGCATGTTCTGCACATGTACCCCAGAACTTAAAGTATAGTAATAATAATAAAAAGATAGATGGTTGCAGGTGTGTGGCTTTATTTCTGTGCCTTCTGTTCTGTTCTATTGGTCTATGTGTCTGCTTTTTTGCCAGTACCAAGCTGTTTTGATTACTGTAGTGTTGTAGTACAATTTGAGGTCAGGCAATGTGATTCCTCCTTTTTGCTTAGGATTGCCTTGGCTATTCAGGTTCTTTTTTGGTTGTATATTATGAATTTTAGAAGAGTTTTTTTGTCTTTTAGCTCTGTGAAGAACGTCATCGGTTTTTTGATAGGAGTAGCATTGAGTCTCTAAGTTGCTTTGGGAAATATGGTCATTTTAATGATATTGATTCTTCCTATTCATGAGAATAGAGTGTTCCCCCATTGGTTCATGTCATCTCTGATTTCTTTGAGCAGTGTTTTGTAATTTTCTTTGTAGAGATCTTTCACATCTTGGCTAATATGCCTAGGTATTTTATTCTTTTCATGGCAATTATGAATGGGACTGCATTCCTGATTTGACTCTCAGCTTGGGTGCTATTAGCATATAGGAATGCTACAGATTTTTGTACATTAATTTTGTATCCTGACAATTTGTTGAAGTTGTTTACCAGTTCCAGGAGCTTTTGGGCAGAGACTATGGGATTTTCTAGATATGGAATCATGTCATCTGCTAATAGGGATACATGTACTTCCTCTCTTCCCATTAGGATTCCTTTCATTTCTTTCCCTTTCCTGCTTGCTCTGGCCAGGACCTCCAATACAATGTTGAATAAGAGTGTTGAGAGTAGATATCCTTGTCTTGTTCCAGTTTTCAAGGGCAATGCTTTTATCTTTTGCTCATTCAGTGTGTTGTTGGCTGTGAGTTTGTCATAGATGGCTCTTATTATTTGAAGTATGTTCCTTAATGCCTAGTGTATTGAGAGTCTTTAACATGAAGAGATGTTGAATTTTATCGAAAGACTTTTCTGCATCGATTGAGATAATTATGTGGTTTTGTCCTTAGTTCTGTTTATGTGATAAATCATATTTATTGATTTGCTTATGTTGAAACAACCTTACATTCGAGGGATAAAGCCTACTTGATTGTGATGGATTAGCTTTTTGATGTGCTGCTAGATTTGGCTTCCTAGTATTTTGTTGAGGATTTTTAAACCCTTGTTCATTAAAGATACTGATCTGAAGTTTCCTTTTTTTGTTGAGTCTTTACTAGATTTTGGTATCAGGATGATGCTGGCCTCACAGAATGATTTGGGGAGGAGACTGTTCATTTTTCAGAATAGCTTCAGTAAGAGTGGCATCAGCTCTTCTTTGTTCATCCCATAGAATTCTGCTGTGAATCTGTCTGGTCCTGGCGTTTTTTTTTTTTTTTTTTTTTTGGTTGGTAGGCTATTAATTCAATTTTGTAGCTCGTTATTGGTCGGTTCAGGGATTCAATTTCTTTTTGGTTCAGACTTGGAAAAATGTATGTGTACAGGAATTTATGATTCCTATTGTTGCTAACACTTCCTTCTTCCTCCTCTTTTCCTCACCATCAATATAGTTGCATGTTGATATGGATTCCCCATGTAAATTTCTTTACCAAATTCAGAATAATTATGAACCAGTTGTACTATTAGTGCAAAAATTTTAGGTTCTTACAAGCGTATGGAGAACAGAAAGCACAACTATTTAAATTATTTATATAAACATAACAGTTTAGGTTTGTATCCTTTAGTAGGAATCTGATAATATTTTATGTAAATAACTTACTAGTAACTAGTAAACAAATTTAGTAACACTAAAATGTCTGCAAAAGATGCAATTTAGACAACTACTAAATTATACCACTGATGTAATAGTTTGTGTTCTTTCTTTTTTAATTTTAAAACAAGCAAAAATTTAAAAAGAACAAATTTCAAAGTTAAAGATACTAATTATATTCAATAAACTATTTTTTGGTAAAATAAAGTTTGAGTATGCTAAACCATTGCATCTCATAGTTTGCTCTCTCTTTCTCACCATTTCACATGTGAATCACAAATCAAAATCCCAAGCAGTCACAGAGAATAACAAAATCGAAGTAACATCCAGTTTTTTCATCTTTACCATCACTAGGCCATCATTGTTTATTTCAACCTGTTTAAGCACAAGGCTATGTAGAACCAGACCAGTCAAAAATAGTGCCATCTGTGCCCAAAGCTGGTGTGAAGAAGTCTGAACTCTAGAAGTCGCTGTCAATTGAGTCCACTAGAGTTGATGGGCTACCTGTGTAACCAGGGTCTGTAAAATAACATCTATGTAGAGTACAATGTTTCTTAAAGGAAACATAATAAATATGTGCTAGTTAGAAGATAATATGTATGCTCTTAAGAACAACTGAAACCTGAGCAATTGTTTAAAATTTAGATCAAAGAAATTTTTTTAGAGAAGAGTGTTTTACCATGGGTATTGTTTATACATAGTAATTGCTAACATAGTCTTCATAAAGGCAGACAGACGTTTAGTCAGTTTCATTATTATTTCTAAATTCTGTACAAACAATGCATTTCTTTGAAGCCTGCACCTGGGAGTTCCACTGCTGGACCTTGGTGCCAACACTTGTAAATATGTATTCCTTTGAATGTATTTTATCTTTGTTATTTTAAGTAAAATTATAGATTACTAAAAAGAAAAATAAATCTTTAAAAACAAGTTAGCACTGTTGAGAAACAGTGGCCTTATATAAGAGAAACAAAGTTCCTTCAAATAGGGAACCTCTGAAGCCCAATGACATACTCCAGATAATTGTAATCTAATCATGGTGACAAGGGGTTACGCTTCATCTTGCCTTTTCTGGTTTAGAGTTACAAAGACCTGTCCATGAGGGAAAAGGATACCTCTGCTTTGCAAACATACTCTCTTTTTTTCTTTTTTTCAGACGAAGTTTCACTCTTGTTACTCAGGCTGGAGTGCAATGGCACAGTCTTGGCTCTCTGCAACCTCCACCTCCCGGGTTCAGATGATTCTCCTGTCTCAGCTTCCAGAGCAGCTGGGATTACAGGTGCCCACCACCACATCCAGCTAATTTTTGTATTTTTTAGTAGAGATAGGGTTTCACCAGATTGACCAGGCTGGTCCGACCTCCTGACCACAGGTGATCCTGTCACCTCAGCCTCCCAAAGTGCTCAGTTTACGGGCATGAGCCACCACACTTGGCCCATACTCTTTGTTACAAAAAAAAAAAAAAATCCCTTTTATAATGGCCATACAATCTATAAAAAAAGCCATTCAATGGAAAAGCAGGGAGTGGCATCATTGTGGCCATTTAGATAAAGTCTGTGGCTGAATGTTAACTTTCTGTTTCCAGGGAGAAAGGCGTTGCTGGTCTGCAGACTCTTAATTTGGGAAGTATTGAAAAATCAGGAACAAATGACGAGCAAAGACAATAGAGTATTGCCTTATGTTTGCTATTTTGAATTGAGTGTCTCGCAGAAAGCATGATATTTTTCTTATTCTGCTGTAGCATGGATAACAAGTCCATGATTTTCATTTGTTTAATGAAGTCTGGAACACCAAGAACTTACATTATATGGAAGAGTGGATTTCTTTTCAGATGAGATGTTTAAAACATTGCTATTAATAATGCTGTGTATAACAGCTGCCTTTATTTATTCATAAATAGAGCACAAACATCTTACTTGTCAAAAGGAAACGATTTTCTTCTACTATAAAAAGATAATTAATTCAGACTGGATAAACTTAATGGTACATTTGCCATCTGGGCAAAGCAAACAAAACACCAGTGTAGAATTGTGTGAAGAAAAAATAAGCAAAATGTGAAATAAAAATACATGCTAAACTTTATTTTGATTTCTTGAACAACAAATAATTTTCCACAATAAGTATTATACTCATGCTTATTTGAAAAGACATATAAAAGGCAATAAGGCATAGAAAAATACACAGCAGAGCTTGGATAAAATTTTAGGTGGTATCTTTTAAAAAATTTTTATATGTCAGTGATATGAAAAAATGTTTCCCAGGATCTGCATTTCTTTTTGTCTTTACCCATGAGGGACAGAAACCCTTACCAAATAAAATAATGTAGAAAGAAGTACTTTGTGAACTTTAAAAATCATGTAAGATGATTATTGTTATTACCATCAACCTGGTGTGTCCTTATCAGAATTCATAGACACATTGAGGGCTTTGCCTTTGTTAAAAATTGAATGTGGCTGATGATCATGGTCTTTAAAATTCTTGAAAAGATGGTGCTTGTCATGTGCAACCATCACATTGACATTCTAGTCTTACCTTTAGGCTCTTATCTGTCACTTATTCAAAAATGTTGCTTCTTTCTTCTCCTCCCTTTAAGCATACTAACTTTTATCTCTTCTAAGCCAATGTATAGCCAAACTTTCTGAGTCCCTGATTATATGTAATATAATTGTGCCTCAAAAACTTCCTCTTTCTCTACCCAGCCACACCTACCTTGCCTCTATTCACTTCCCATGTTTTAACTGTACTCTGTCATCACTTAGCAAAGCGCTATCAGCATGCTCCTGTGACTTCCTCTACCTCATTTTTTTTACTGAGAATAATTAGCTCCTCTTGTACAAAAAGTTTCCACCAAAAATCTCAGTCAAAGCAATCTTGAGCAAAAAGAACAAAGCTGAAGGTATCATATTACCTGACTTCAAAATATGCTACAAAGCTAAAGTAATTAAAACAATATGATACTTGTATAGAAACAAACATACAGACAAGTGAAACAAAATCATGTGCCCAGAAATAAATCCACACATTTATACTAGCTGAATTTTGACAAAGGAGTTAAGAAAACAAAATGGACACATGACAGTTTCTTCAATATGTCATGTTGAGGAAACTGTATATCCACAAACACAAGAATGATATTAGGCTCTTTTTTCACAGCGTATACAAAAATCAACTCAAAATGAATTAAAGACTTCAATGTAAAGCTTGAAGCTATAAAACTACAAGAAAAAAAAACGGAGAAAAGCTCTGTGTTGTTGTACCGGGCAATGATTTTCTGGCTGTGATCCCAACAGCAAGAAAAGCAAAAATAGACAAATGAGATAACATGAACTAAAAAACGAACAAACAAAATCAATCATCAGAGTAAAGAGACAACTTCCAGAAGGGAAGAAATATTTGAAAACCACATATATGATAAGGAAGTAATATGCAAAATATGTAAAAAAGTCAGACAACTCAATAGCAAGGAAACTAATAGCCTGATTATAAAATGGGCAAAGAACCTGGATAGATATTTTCGAAATGAAAATATGGATGCAAAACAAATATATGAGAAAATGTCCAACATCACTAATACTCAGGGAAATACAAATTAAACCATAATGATAAAGAAAAGATAACAAGAATTGGAGAGCATGCAGGGAAAATTTACATTGTTGGTGAGAATGTAAATTAGTATAACCATTATGGAAAATGTCTTGGAGGTTCCTGAAAAAAAAAAAAAAAAAAAGGAACTACCACATGATCCAGCCATCCCAATTTCCCAATTTTGGGTATATAATTTAAAATGAAATCAGCATGCCAAAATGATATTTGCACCCCTATGTTTATTGCAGTATTATTCACAACAGCACAGATATGAAATCAACAAAACAGGCCATCAACAGACAAATTGATAGGGAAAGTATGGTTTATATAAACAATAGAACAATATTCAAACATTTTAAAAAAGATTTTGTCATTTGCAATAACATGGATTAACCTGGAAGACATTATATGTGAAATAAGCCAGGCATGTAAAGACAAATACTTCATGATCTCATTTATATATGTAATAAAAAAATTGATCTTAAGAAGTAGAAAGTAAAATGATGATAATCAGGACATAAGATGGTGGTGGGAGGGCAGATTAGGGAGATGTTGGTTAAACGTTACAGATTTTCAATTAAATATGAAAAACAAATTCAGAAGATAGATTGTAAAACATGGAGACCATAGTGTTATATTATATTCTTGAAAAATAATAAGAGAGCACATTTTATGTGTTCTCACCACAGCTATGTGAGAAAATGTATATGTTGGTTGGTTTAGTTTGGCCATTTTGACAGATGTGTTTTGGAATGTCATGTTGTGCATGATAAATGTTTATAATTTTATTTGTCAATTAAAAAATACCAAAAAACTAGTTACCACTGAAAAGTTATCTAGAAAGTCCTTTTTTCAAAAAGCCATCCCTATCTTAAGATTTTGATGACAGATCAATTTTGTCAGTCTTCAGAACTCAATGCTGGATTTATTTATTTTAAAAAATTTATTTAAATTGACATTAAATTTTATGTATTTATTGTGTACAATATGATGTTTTGATATATATATAACATATATTATATATATATAAATAATTTAAACATTTTTTTTATATAATATATATATATATATATATATATCTAACATTGTGGAATGTTAATTAAATCTAGGTGATTAACAAATGGATTATCTTACTTGGGTATCATTTCTGTGATGGGAACACCTAATATTCACTCTCTTAGTATTTATCAAGAGTGTAATATGCTGCCTTAACCATAGTCACCGTATGGTACAATAAATGTCTTGAAATTATTCCTCCCACCTAACTATAAATACATATCCTTTGACCAACATCTTCCAACCCTCCCTCCCCAGACAAACACCCCAGCCTCTGGTAACCATCACTCTATTAACTACTTCTTGAGATCAACTTACTGATACCCCACATATGAGTGAAATCATGCAGTATTTGCCTTTTTGCGTCTGGATTATTTCATTTAACCGAATGTTTTCCAGGTTCATCCATGTTGTAGCGAATGACAAGAAATTCTTTATTATGGCTAAATAGTGTTGCATTGTGTATATACACCACATTTCTTTATCAATTCAGCTATTAAGGGACTATTTGATTACATTTCTTGGCTATTATGAGTAATACTGTGATACACATCAGAGTGCAGACATTTCTTTCACTGATTTTACTTCCTTTGGGTATATACTCAAAGCAATAGGATTGTTCTATCAAATGGTAGTTCTATTTTTAATTTTCTGAGAAATCTCCATAAAGTTCTACATAATGATTATACTAATTTACATTCTCATCTATAGAGTGTCAGGGTTCCCTTTTTTCCACATCTTTGCAACTTTTGTTATCTTTTTAAAAAAATAATAACCATTCTAACAGGCCAGAGGTTCTAACTCATTGATGTTTAGAATAGTGATGTTGAGCAATTTTTCATATATCTCTTGGTCATTTGCATGTCTTCCTTTAAGAAATAGATCTCTGTTCAGGCCTTTTGTTCATTTTTTAATTGGGTTATTTGATTTCTTGTGATTGAGTTGAGTTTCCTATATATTTTGGATACTATTATCAGACATATAGTTTGCAAATAATTTCTTCTATTTTGTAGGTTTTCTCTAACTCTATTGACTGTTTTGCTGTACAGCTTTTATATCCGAATTGTCTATTTTTTCTTTTGTTGCCTGTGCTTTTTGAGATCATATCCAGAAAATAATTTTCCAGACCAAATGTCATGGAGTTTTCACTCTATGTTTCCTTTCATTAGTTTTATAGTTTTGGTTCTTACATTTAAGTCTGTAATCCATTTTGAGTTGATTTTTTGACATGGTGTGAGATCAAATTCTAGTTTATTTTTTGCATGTGAGTAGTCATTTTCTCAACACGATTTATTAAAGAGATCATCATTCCCCTTTGTGTGTTTGTGGCACTATTGTTAAAAATTAGTTGACTGTAAATGCTTGAATTTTTTGTGAGCTTTAGATTGTGTTCCATTGATCTCTGTGTCTGTTTTTTGTTTGTTTGTTTTTTGATATTACCATGCTGTTTTGGTACTTTCAGAAGCTGTACTTTATCAGTTATTGTATTTTGTACTGTTAGAGCTTTTTAGTGCATTTTGTAGGCAGGTAGTGTAATGCCTCCAACTTTGTTCTTTTTGTACAAGACTTCTTTGACTATTGAAGGTCTTTTGGGATTCCTTATGAATTTTGGGATGTTTTTTCTGTTTATGTGAGGAATAACTTTTCTATTTTGATAGAGATTGCATTAAATCTGTAGATCACTTTGGATGGTATAGACATTTTAACTATATCTATTCTTTTACTCCATAAACCTGGGATATCTTTCTATTTATTTTTGTCTTCTTCAATTTCTTTCTTCAATGTTTTCTATCTTTTACAGTAGCACTTTCATTTATTTCGTTGAAGTTATTTCTAAGCATTTCATTTTTATGTTTTAGCTATTGTAAATGAGACTGATTTCTTTTTCAGATAGTTTGCTTTCATGTATAAAATTGTTAATTATTTTGCATGTTGATTATGTATCCTGCAATATTACTGAATTTGTTTATTAGTTGTAATAGTTTTTTGGTGGAATTTTTAGGATTTTCTACATATAAAATTACATCTTCTACAAGAACAGACAATTTAACTTCTTCCTTTTCAGTTGGATGCCTTTTATCTCTTTCTCTGGCCTAATTACTCTGTCTAAGATTTCCAGTGCTATGTTAAATAGAAGAGGCAAGTCGGGAGTCCTTTTCTTGTTTCTAGACTTAGAGAAAAACATTTCAATTTCCTCATTTTAGTATAATATTAGATGTAGATTTGCCATATATGGTGTTTACTGTGTTGAGCTGCATTCCTTCCATATCTAATTTTTTGAGAGATTTTTTTTTAATGAAGGAATGTTGATTTTTTCAAATGTTTTTTCTGCATCAATGGAAATCATATGCTTTTCTTTGGTTGGGAATTTTTATGTCTTCTTCATTTCTGAAGGGCAGATTTGTTGAGTACAATATCCTTGCTTGATAATATTTTTTCTTTCGGTATTTTAAATCATTCCACTTCCTCCTGACCTGTAAGTTTTATGCTGAGAAGTCTGCTGCTAGGTGTACATAAACTTCCTTATGTGTTGTTTGTTCCTTTTCTCTTGATTTCAGGATCCTCTCTTTGTTTCTAATCTTTAACAGTTTGATTATAATATGTCTTGGGATAGTCTTGGATTGACTTTGATGTTAGGTATCAAGGCAAAATTCTATGCTTATTTCTTTACCTTTCTCACAAGTAGATGCTAACTCTCTGTGCTATATGCCTGGGGTTGGTGGGGGTGGGTGGGTAATGCAGGTAATATAAATCCTTTCTTTCTACTCTCTTCAGTCCATCTTTTCTTATTAATATGCTATGATCAGGTACCATAATCTCTCACCTGGTTTTCTTAGCTATGTTGAAGGTATTTTCATGCATGGATACTTATTTAAATTGATGTTTCTATGGGCAGAGACCATTCCTGAAGAGAACTATTCCATCATCTTCCTCAGCTCTCCTTCCCAATTATGGATTCATATATTAATCCTCATGACAGAAGTTATTATATATACATAATAATAATAGTTATATATAATAATAATTATTATATATAATTACTCAAATTATATACACTACAAACAGGTTTGTTGTTTTGGACAGTGAGCAGGTAATTACTTGCTGAAGTTGGTGTCCCATTAAGTTGAAAAGAATTCATTTAATAACTACAATGATGAGGCCCATGTGAGACGTAGTTGTTAGAAATTATTTTATTAACTTGGGGTTTAGTGGTAAGGGGATTTTGACTTCACCTCTTTTCATGACAGTAGAATAATACATTCTGTATATTTTATGCATGTCAGAGTAAGTCCCATAGCTTTTGGTCACACAGTAAATACTTACTAGAGCCTAACCAGTTGATATTTTTCTTACCAGCTTCCTCTTTTAGTCTTTCCCTTAGGCTTGCTGTACTGTCCTTCCTTTCCCTCTATGAAAATGCCATGATCCTTCATGACTTAATGTTTTGATAGGGTGTTTTTCTGATGAACTCTTCCCACTTCACCCCAGATAAGTCCTAATCATAATTCATAGTTGACCTCAGATACCACTTTCTCAAAGAAACTCTTTGACACCTTGAATGAATCCGATCCTCCCTTTATGTGTTTTTCTGGTGGTGTTCGTTAGAAATGATAGTAAGAGAATAAGTTCTCAAGTTATTAATTTGATGATATGGCCCTTTTACTGAAATGCAATCTCCATGAGGGCTGAGACTATGGCTTTCTATGCACAGCTAGAATTGTAGCGCCTAACATAATGTTCACATACAATATGTTTTCAAGAAAGATACTTTCAATAAGACTAAAAGACAGAATTTGTTAATGACAAAAAAACAGTGATGATGGTGATGAAGACAGGTAACCTGTTGACCCAGGATTCTCTGGTGACAATATTCTGAAAGTGTTGATACCTTTGTACAAACTGCATTTAGAATTTTCAATTCTACTTGACTAATAATTTCCTCTTCAATTCCTATAATTGTCATTTGGAAGTATAGGATTGAATGAGTAAAATATAGAATAAAATCATTAGTCCTTATTAATAATTCATTGATTTTTCTTCTGTGTGTCATCAGATATTATACAATTACAATTAGCATACTGTTTAATGAAGCTAAAATTTACCTTCCATAATTGATTCTTTACTAAGGACACAATTCAGTCATCAGATACATTTAGAAACATTGAACCAAATCTCTATGGAAATAAGATTTTCCAGGGTGTAAAATATTTATATATGGCATACATACATTAACCATGGCTTATAAAGAAATGCAAAGATGAAGAAACTAAAATGTATTCTCTAGTATTTTTGTGTTAAGTTGAGGGAGAAAGGAGGGAACAACAGCACTTCTTGATTTTCATATTGTATGTTGGTTGACCTTATGAGTTATTGAATTTGATGGTCATAAAAAGTAGCACATCAAAACAGGTAATCCCCTTTTACAACAACAGCAGCAAAAGAAAAAAAATGATTCTATGACTTTCTCTTCTAAGATAAAAAAAAATGAGAGTATATAATACTACTTTTGTGATTAGATTTTAAAATTCTCTGGGCTCAACAATTATATATTGGTTCTGTTTACATTTTTATGTCCTCTGCCTTCTAGCCCTTTTTGTTCACTGCCAGGGAGAATGTGGAGATAATATTCTCTCAGGCATCTTTTTCTTTCCTGATACTAAGAAAAGATAAAAACAAAATTCAACAATATGACTTTGGACTATATGTCATATTGTTATCTTTACTATTTAAGTTTCTAAGTATATGTTTCTGTGATTTCTTTATTATATGTATTTTATGGAATACATTTTCAGCATTTAAGGCAGTAAAGGAGACAAACACTGTATACTCTAGGCAAATGTTTAGAGCATACATTTATGCTCCAAATATAGGGTATTTAGAGCACAAATACCCTATATTTAGGGTATTTAGGGTAATTAAGGAAGATGGTTCAAACAGGCAGATTTTAAATCACAAAGGAAAGACTGATTTTGATAAGAGTATAAGCATGAAAAACAAAATTCAAATTAACTATTATTTTGTTTCTTCAGTTAACAAATAGTATTTTAAAGAAGTTGCAGATCTATGCCTTGAGTTTCCTAAGATCAATTGCAATGATCCATATTGAGTAACTAATGTAGGAATTCTAATTTTGAGCCCTGGTAAATTCCAAGTTTGAAGTCCACTTCTGTGCCTATACGACCAAAATGAACCATTGACTGCTATAAAATATCATTTATTATAATATGACTGGTATTATGATTTTTCTTTCCCTGTCTCAACATTTTTTTTTTTTTTTTTTTATGTTGAGACGGAGTTTTGCTCTTGTTACCCAGGCTGGCGTGCAATGGCGCGATCTCGGCTCACCGCAACCTCCATCTCCTGGGTTCAGGCAATTCTCCTGCCTCAGCCTCCTGAGTAGCTGGGATTACAGGCACATGCCACCATGCCCAGCTAATTTTTTGTATTTTTAGTAGAGACGGGGTTTCACCATGTTGACCAGGATGGTCTCGATCTCTTGACCTTGTGATCCACCCGCCTCGGCCTCCCAAAGTGCTGGGATTACAGGCTTGAGCCACCGTGCCCGGCTCTCAATAAACATTAATGGAAGACTAACATTCCTCTAAAGACTGGACTGGAAACTTAGAGATGAAAATGGTACATTTTTCCTATTCTCCCTAATAGAAAAGCTACATGAAACAAAACATAAATACAAGTACATTAAAATATTCAATCTCAATTGAAATTAAAAATGAAACTGCCACAATCTAAAACCCACAAACTTTAAAGACTGATTGCCAAATATTATTTTTCTGGACTGAGATTATGTTAGAAGCTGAGAGCCAATACATGATCATTGAAAGTCAGATAGGATATAGATTTCTCCAAAATTGTCTTGAAAGATATTTATAAACACAGTTTGACTAGAGCAATAAGACACATGTACATGAATAGGGCACTGAGATGATAGAAGACTATCTCAACAGAGATCCAGTTTATACTGTGGAATGGAGAGAAATAGAATTCTTAAAAGATCATTTCCTACCCCACAGTCACTCAGTGAGTATTACCAGAAGTGTATCAGGGTGAAATAAATTTATAATAAAACAAAAACATTTCATCTTTCTCACAGTTCCATTAGAAGAAATCTTGCTAATTTTAAACAGTATAGTGTAAAAATATAAACAATTATTTTCTGTCAGATAACAATGGCTCCAAAAAATCAACATAATCTTTTTTATTCTATAGAATGGCAAAAAGAATGTGAAAATAAAATATAAAATACCTGTGCTTGGGAAAGCATGAAATATAAACACTGTCACTATTAGTTTTCGATATCAGCATTATCCAAACTTTTGGTTTCCCTGGGCCACACTGGAAGAAGACGAATTCTTGGGCCATACTTCAAATACACTATCACTAATGATTGCTGAGGAGCTAAAAATGAGATTTATGAAAGCTTACAAAATTGTGTTGGGCAGCATTCAAAGTCGTTCTGGGTTGCATGTAGCCCGCAATCCATGGGTTGGACAAGCTTTCACACCATTCTACCCATCAGTAGAAGTTTATTATTCCAATCACCACCAAGATTTGCTGATGCACATTATATGCCGGGTATTGCAATTTATTTCATAACAGTTGCTTTATATATCAATACCTAAATTACAGTGCAAAGAAGAGGGTTCACATATAGTTCTTCTTTTGCTTATTGATAGCAATTTCTTCCTCTGGTTGCTTTGCTTTGTAAGGAAGTCAATGAGAGCTGGCAGTCAGTGGTGCCACACTGGCAGGCGCATAACAACATAGACATTGACCTGCAGCACTGGTACCCAGCCCCACCAATACATAATTTGACTATCGCCCTTAAGAAAATGCTCTCTATTTTACTATAAAAGGAAAAATATCAATGCAGCTTCAAATGACAACACCTGTATACATTTTTATTCAACATTTTACATTATTCCACAAATATGTACAATTTCAATAATAAATTAAAAACAAATGAGTAAAGTACATCTGAGAGAAGTTCATAGTCACTATATATTACTCAATGACATTTTTATGCCTTCATTTTTAAGACTTCATCTGATCCAAGATCCGATCATCTTCTTGACAAAAAATCTTGTTTTGACAGCACATTTGAAATGCCGAGTGTTTTGTTAATGTCTAAGCAGCAGGGTGATGTTTGTTAATAACAGAAACACTTTAAAAAGAATCAGTTGCAATCAAGAATTGTAGATGAACATTTGGACAATATGTACAAAACTCTGCAAAAATTCTTTAATGTTTTTTTCCTCCAATTCCTCACATTCTTTGCATCCAGATTCTGTAATATTCTGTAAAATATAAAGAAAGGATTAAATTGGCAGTTTATAATTAAATTAAATATATGTTCATGGGAATATCATACCATTTGAACCATATGGTAAGTTCTTGAGATATGAAAATATCAGCAAATTAATAGTATATTAGGAAGAACTATGAGAAAAAAGACTGGGAGATTTGATATGGGTTTATTTTTCCAATAATGAGTTAAGGGCATTGAGAAAAATAAGCTGTGTCTATCGGACTATGGACTTCCTGCTTCCTGCTTAGAGCCCCTCAATGGTTCCTTAGCATCTGCTTCTAGCATAAAGTCCATGCCTCTCTGCATAGCACACAGGCTCTTCATGAGCTGTTCCTTACCTATTTATTTCACATATCCCCAATGCCTCAATGTTATGCTCCAGGAATACTGAGTGAGTGCCTGGCTTTCCTTGCCATGCACAGCATGCTATTAGCTGCCTCTCTGCCTTTGCTTTCCTCTCTGTCACATTCTTTCCTATTTTAGCTGCTGCTACTCGCACTTAAGACTACTCAGGTACTCTTTTAGGGAGGCGTGTCTGAAGTCCTGAGCTCCCAGGGCTGGACTCAACATCCCATCTTTACATCTCAGAACACCTTATTCAGACTTCTCTCACAACATCTCATGTATTTTATTCATATTATGAACTTTTACTTTTTTTATACTGTAATACTATTCTCTAAGCTGTGTACCAGAAGTGCAAAGCCAGTATGTTTGTTTCCCTAACATTTAGCACAGGGCCTGACACATTGTAATCACCCACTGGTTGAATTGAGCCATTTAGGTGAATACTACAAATGGTTGTAATTCAAACACACTCTCATGGATAACTAGAATACTCCAAATACAGCAATGAAGAATAAAGTTTTTAGAGGTCATCTGAACCATGAAGGCTGTGCCATCAAAAATAAAAAATAGATTTTATATCTATTAACTATTTGGAATTCAGAGTCACCAACATTTATCAAGCACATCCTCTAAGCCAAGCACTGTCACATTTCATAAAATGCTGTCCTATTTGATCCTGAAAATAATAATGTCAGATAGGAAGACAGAGATATTGACTCATCTCAACTGACATAATCAACTGAAATTCTTCACATCCACGTCTTCTGACTGTGCAGTCCTGCCCACACGTTCCAGCATGTATGTCACACTCTGTCATGATGAGGGTGACTATCAACATTCATATTAAAGAGCTCATCATTTATTTTGCCATGAATTATTTGTTGCATGGCTCACTCTCTCCACCATTAAGATGGAGATAACAGCCTGAGAGTATTATAAACCTTAATCAGTTCATTTCATAAATATATAAAGTATTAAAAATATTTGAGACACTGTTCTGGGAATTTGGATCCAGTACTAATAAGAAACAGACACTTGTCCTTTTTAAGCTGACATTCTAGTAGGGAAAAACAGACAATACCCATTAGGTAAAATATATCATATGCCAGATATGGGACATGCAGAGAAAGGGACAGGGAGTGCTCAAATAGGGAAGAGATTGCACCTGTAAATAGGTAACATCACCGAGAAAGTGACATTGAAGCAAAGACCTAAAGCAGCCTTGTATTTTGAGAGGAAACTCATGGTGTTCACTCACACAAGCTCAGGGCCTTTGCACTTTCAGTTGCCTCTGCCTAACATATGTCCTTAGATACCCTTAAGGCTCATTCCCGCACATCTTTGTCAAATGGCAGCTGATTAGTTGAGCCTGCCTTAAACTGAAACCCTAGACCCCCTACCCTGCCTCCTTTTTCATCGCTAGACTTAATAATTAACTAGCTTATTACTCATGTGCTGAGTGATTGGTTTACTTCTGTTTCTTCCCTCTTTAACAGCAGGGATTATGGGTATTTTTTCATACTGTCTCTTGAGGGCTAAAAATTATTTTTGCAATGAACTAATTTGATTGTGCCTTCTTTGTTGCAAAACTGCATCCTCTCTACCTTGCTTTGGCCACCGGTGTTTTGTCATGAAAGCCATAATTCTTTGCACTTCAGGGCCTTTGCACAGCTACTCCCCTGACTATTATAGGAGTACCTGAATTTGCTCTCCTGGAACCCTCTACTGCTCAAGTTGCCTGGGATGTTCCAGATTATACTCGAGTTGTTAATATTTTCATTGTTATCCTTTTAAAGCATTTAACTTCTCATGAGATTATCGACTCTGCAGACAGACTACTTGGGTAAGAATTGTGACCCCCCCCCACTTTACTAGGTGCATGAGCTGGAGTGAGTGATACAAGCTCTCAGTACTACAATTTCTTCAACATTCAAAGAAAAATGAAAATAAATCTTACAGATTTATCATAAGGACTAAATGAATTATCAATTTAAAGCTCTGGCACACAGTAATAAATCAATAAATGTGAGTTATGATTATTGATGTCAGACACTTGAGTATGTAACGAGATTAATGTCTAGCCACTGCACCTGAAAATAAACACCTTGAGGTCAGTAACCTGTTAGTCTGGCTCACAGTTACAATTCTAGCACTGAAGCACACTACCTAGCATTATTCTGTAAATGTCTGTCTACTGAATAAATCATTGAACAGTTTAGCATTGTGTGCATGCTGGAGATGGTGTCACTTTTGGATGCCACTCCACTGAAACAGAGTTCCTTCTCCTGAGTGCCCCTTAGGGGGATCTTCTTGTCCACGACTGACTTCACCAAATCAGGCCCAAAATATAAGATGCAACTCTGAGCAACTATTGGAAAACTCACCCCATTAGAAGACAAACTTCTGTTTGCTAGGATGAGAAGATTTTCTATTGTATCATTAATATTTGTATTGTTGGACTCAAATGAAATAACTTGTAACTCCAAGAGAAAGCACTTCATTGCTGTTACTTTGCACCTGGGCTAAAAATAAAAGTTATAAAGAACAATTAAATTTTTTTCTGACTATTCATATTCACACTGATGTAATTTTGATTTTTTAAAAGTCAATCCAAGTATTTCATAAAGATACACAATATCCTTAAGAAATTTTACATAGGAGGCAGCTTTTTTTTACTTTTGGCTTTAAAATCAAAACCAGAACAAACCAAGACACAATCAAGAAGGATGGCAATATTGAACAGAAAAACATGAAACTAGAAAATGTGGAAATTGTGGCCAATTTTTCTCACTGAGCAGATTTCCCCTGTGGAAAGGGTAATAATACTGGCCTTAGACTCTGAAAGCATCAATATAGCAGTGCACTTGTAAGAATGTTTAGAAACAAATTGTGTTGTTAACATTTTAAATAGAGGTAGCTGCTAATTACACTACTTCAAGTTCCAAAGTTCCATAGGGAGAAAAGTAATTCCAACAAATTTATTAGAAAAATCAAAGCAGGACTAGTGTCCACTCATAGGGTGAACAAATCAGAAAAGGATCTCTTAGGAACCACAAAAATACATTTTCCACAACATTTACTTTAACAAGAACTTAAAAGAAAGGAAACATTTAAGGGATATCTGGGGATTTGACCATTATTTGACTTTGTGTCCCCAATGCCTTGCACAGTGCCTGGGAGCCTGCAGGCCCTTCACAAATGCTTACTGAATGGATGAATAAATGAAGGAATACACCCATGTGCCCAGCACTTGTAATATTCCTTAACCCCGACAGCCACCACTTAGGGTTGAAAGGCAAATACTGTCATTATATCAGCAATAATAAAACTGAGCTTCAGAAATGTTTAGTAATTTCCAAGGTAACACAAGGAAAAAGTGGTGGAGTCAGTTTTAAAATCTAATTTTGAATCTAAGATTGTTTCTATAACCCATGGGTTGCAAAGTTATCTTCTTGCAAAAAAGCAATCTCAGGATGCTGAATTTGGTGGTTAATTGACTACTTTCCATTTTACAAAAATTGCAAAGGAAAACAGAAAACACGCTGAAGCCAGAGGAGGGAGACCATTTCTTTGTGCAGCAGCATGACCCAATTGGTTGGTGAATATCTTTTTTCTAGTTTCTGGCTATGGTTTCTTTCCAATGCTTAGAAAGTCGTCTATGTAAGAGAAGTTCCAATCGAGGAATAATGGAGAGAGGCCATAGAGTTTTTTTTCCCTGAGGTGAAGTTGGGGATTCATTTACTGGTTTAAGTAACAATCCCAAAGGAAGAACCACTACCAGCATGACAAATCCTACGTGCCTTAGGAAACGTCACTGTATTAATAAGACAAGTTCAAGATCATGTTTGAATTCTGATAAATTTCATGGATTATGTTTCTTTTCTCACAAAGAGAGTAATCAGTCAGAATCTTTTTCTGACAAATGTAGATAACCATGTAAAATGCAGAACATAGATGACTTTAAGCAATTTATAGAAAATATGATTGCAGATAGTGATAAATTCCAGCACTGTAAATAACTGATATGTCGTCTACTCTTAAATTGAATCAGTTAACCTGATTTTTTTATCTAATTGCATCATGATGCAACTGCATCACAAAAATGTATAATGTTTCTTGTTTGACATTGATAGAAAAGACTTAAAATATTTTGATTTGGCATCATTACAAAATAGCATTTATGTAGCTCTCTGTCCTCAAGTACCACTTCAACAATCACTAATAAAACTCATTGATAATATAACATAGAAACACACCAAAAGTCAGATTTAAAAACTACACGTTTTAGTTGTTACAAAAATATACTTTTAAAAACTTTGATAACTAGACAAATAGCAACTTTGAAAAAAAATATACTCACATGAACATCACTTTCCGTATATAAAGTAGCATCAATATGTATAGACTGAAAGGAAACAAAATTAGACAATATTAAAAACTATGCCCTGCTTTAAATATGATGAGAACAACCTACTGAAATTGTAAGAGTAAATACAGAGAGATTTTGTGTACCCTTCAACAAGCTTCCCCCCAGTGGTGATATCTTGCATAACCACAGTACAGTATTAGAATCAAAAAATTGACGTGAATACAATGCACTCACCTTGTTCAGGTTTCACAAGTTTTAAGTGCCACAGTGTGTGTGTAGGCATGTGTGTGAAGTTTTATGCAATTTTATCACTTGCATAGATTCACATCCCCACCACTACAGTTAAGATACAAAATAGTTCCATCACCACAAGGATTCTCCAGCTATTCTTTCATAACATACCTCATCACCACCCAATCCCTCTAACTTCTGGCAACCACTTCTGTGTTCTCCATTCCTATAATTTTGTCATTTCAAGAATATTATGTAAACGGACTCGAATAGTATGTAACCTTCTGAAATTAGCTTTTAAAAGAATTGATAGATGTTTTTATGAGTCATTTAGGTTTATAGAAAAGCTAGCAGAAAGTACAGAGACTTACACACCCCTTTGTCCTCAACCCCAGTTTCCCCTATTGTTAATATCTTGTATTAAGTGTGGTGTGTTTGTTGTAATTGATGAGTCACTATTGGTACATTATTATGAAGTATATGGTCTTAAGTGTATAAGATATTAGGGCTCATTATTTGTGTTGTATATTTTATAGGTTTTGACAAACATATAATGTCATCCCTCATCATATATTAATATTTTCACTGCTTTAAAAGTCACCTGTGCTCTGCCTAGCCATCTCTCCTTCCCTCTGAACCCCTGGTAAGCACTGATCTTTTTATTGTCTCCATAGTTTAGCCTTTTTCAAAATGTCATAGTTGGGATCATACAGTGTGAAGCCTTTTCAGATCGGTGTCCACATCTTTCACTTAACAATATGGCTTTGCAGGTTTCTCAATTTCTTTTTATGGCTTGATAGCTTATTTCTTTTTATCACTGGATAATATTCTATTTTATGGATGTATCACAGTTTGTTTATGAAGATTGGCTTTTTTCATGCATCAATATCCTGGAGATCCGCCCAAATTGTGGGTATCACGAGTTTGCATCTTTTTATTGCTCTGTAGTATTCCCTGACATGATATACCACAGATTTTACCAACTGAAGCAAATTTGTTTCTGGTTTTTGGCAGTTATGAAAAATCCTCTATGAATATTCATGTACATATTTGTGTGCATAAAAGTTTTCATTTGTCTAGGATGAATGTCTACAAGTACAGTAGGTGGATTGCATGACAAATGCATGTTTTGTTTTATAAGATGCTGCCAAACTATTTTATAGAGTGGCTGTATCATTTTACATCATCACCAGCAATGTAGAAATGATCCAGATTCTCTGCATCCTTGCCAGCATTATCACCCTTGTATATTTATATTTACTTAGCATCATCACTATCCTTTTATTTTGTACATGCTTATAGCTGCATGTAATAATATGTCATTGTGGTTTTAATTTGCATTATTTTCTAAACAAAATATACCCATTTTTAGTAATTTCTCTCCAAAAAACTTGGGGTGATGTATAAATTTCCTTTCCAATCTGCATGCCTTTTATTTCTTTGTTTTTTTCCTCATACATTTTTTTCTCTCCTGTTTCATAATTTGGCCAAACTTCCAATATTGTTGTCATGGTTTGAATGTCGCCTCCAAAATTCCTGTTGAAACTTAATCCCCAATGCAGCAGTATTGACATGTGCGGCTTTAAAAGGCAATTAAATCACAAGGGCTCTGCTCTTTTCAACAAGATTAGTCCACTCATGGATTAAAGTATCAATGGGTTATCAAGGAAGGGGAACTGGTAGTTTTATAAGAAGGGGAAGAGATACCTGAGCTAGCACATTATCACACTCAGCCCCTCGCCATGTGATGTTCTGTGTCACCTCTGGACTCCAAAGAGCCCCCATCAGCAGGAAGGCCCTCACCAGATGTGGCTCCTCAACCTTGCACTTTTCAGTCTCATAACCATAAGACATAAATTCCTTTCTTATAAATTACCCATTTCAGGTATTCTGTTATAAGCAACAAAAATACTAAGACAATTACGGTGAGTAAAAGTTGTGAGAGAAGATATCCTTGTCTAGTTTCCAGCCCTACTAGAAAAGCATTCAGTCTTGCACTCACCATTAAGTATGGTAGCTCTAGGTTTTTTGTACATGTTTTGTATCAACTTGAGGCAGTTCTCAACACCAACTTTGCTAAGAAATTTTACCTTCAATGGGCATTATATCAGTCTGCTAGGGCTGCCATAAGAAGTACCAGAGGCTGGGTAACATAAATAATATAATTTTATTTTCTCTCAATTCAGGAGACTAGAAGTCTGAAATCAGGGCACCAGCAGGTTTGGTTTCTCTGGCGTGCTCTCTCCTTGGCTTATAGATGGCCATTTTCTCCCAGTGTCTTCACACAGTTTTCCATCTCTGTGTATCTATATCCTTATCTGTTTTTCTAAAGATACCAGTCATATTGGAATAGAACCTGCCCTAATGACCTCATTTTAACTGACCTTATCTCAAAATACAGTCACGTTTTGAGATACTGGCAATTAGTACCTCAACATTAAATCCAGGGGCATAGGGAGGGACACGGTTAAGCCCATAAGAGGTATTTTATCAGATACCTTTGACATATGATTTTCTTCTTTAGCCTGTTGATATGGTAGATTACATGGGCTGATTTTCAAATAATTGAGCAAGACTTGCATGCTGGAAATAAATCTCACTCAGTCATGGTGTATAATTCTTTTTATACAGTGCTGAATTTGATTTGTGTATAATATTTTATTGAGGATTTTAATATTTAAGTTAATGGGAGGTATTTTTTGTAGTTCTCTTTTTTTAGTAATGCCTTTATTTGGGTTTAGCATCAGAGTAATACTGGCCTCCTAAAACCAACTGGAAAACATTCCTTCCTCTTCTGTTTTCTAGAAGAGACTATAATTGTAAATGCTTCTCTAAATATTTGGTAGAATGTTTCAGTGTAACCAGCAGGCTTGGAGATTCCTGTTTGGGAGCCTGTGTATGATGAATTCAATGTACTTAGTGATGATAGGAGTGTTTAGATTGTCTATTTTATCTTCATTGTGTTTCGGTGGTTTGTAGTTTCTGAAGAATTGGCCCATTTCCTCTAAGTTGTCAGATCTGTGAGCATAAAATTGCTCATAGTTTTACTTATTATCCTTTAAATGACTGCAGATTCTGTACTGATAGCCCCAAATTTCATTCCTCAGATTTATGTTTTTTCTCTTTTTATTTTTGTCAGTCTTAATAAGGATATAACAATTATTTGTTTTTCAAATAACTGGTTTTATGTTTCGTTATTTTTTCTATTGTTTTCTTGATTTCAATTTCATTAACTTCTGCTCTTATACTTAACATTTTATTTGTTCTGCTTGTGTTGAATTTATTTTGCTCTACTTCTAGTTTCTCGAAGTGGTAACATAGATTTTTGATATGATAATTCTCCTTTTTTTCTAATGTAATCATTTGATTTTAAAAATGTCCCTATTAGTATTGCTTCAGCTGCATTGCACATATCTTAATATGCTGTATTTAATTTTTTCCATTCTATGTATTATGAATATCTTTTGAGATTTATTCTTTGACCCATGGATTATATAGAGGTACAGTATTTAATTTCCAAGCATTTGGAAATTTGCCCATTGTATTTAATTTCTTGATTTCTGGTTAGATTCCATTTTGATTTGAGAACAAATTCTGCATGGTTTAAGTTCTGAAAAAAATTTTAAAGTTTGCTTTATGGCTCAGGATATATTCAGTCTTGATGAAAGAAAGTATATTCTGCTGTTGTTGTGTGCAGGGCTCCATGTATTAAATTCGATCCTGTTGGTTGCTTATGCTATATGTTTATACCCTTTCTGATTTTCTGTCTAGTATTTCTATTAGTTACTGAGGTGGAGGCAGCAAAGTTCTCAAGTATAATTGTGGATTTGTCTATTTCTCTTTTAGCCCTATTATTTTTTTGCTTCACAAATTTTGAGGCTTTTTTGTTTGATGTGTATACATTTAAGAACATTATGTTTTCCTCATGGATTTATTTTTTATCATTATGTAATGGCCCTCTTGATTCTAGTAACTTTATTTTCTGTGAAGTCTACTTTATCTGATGTTAATATAGCCACTTATGCTTTTTACCATAATGTATGCATGTATATCAGTCTAGAGCTGCTGTAACAAACTACCACAAAGTGGGTGGTTTAAAACAACATAAATTTATTCATTTACAGTTTTGGAGACTGGAAGTCTGAAGTCAAGGTGTTGGTAGGGCCACGTTCTTTCTGAGGGCTCTAAAGAATTCTTTCTTGACTTTCCCAAGGTTATGGTGGATCCTGGCAATCCCTGGTTTTCCTTGGCTTATAGTTGCATCACTCTGATCTCTTCCCCTGTCTTCACATGGCTTTCTTTCCAGTGAGTTCCTCTGTGTCCTTTCCTTTTCTAATAAAGACACTAGTTATTGGATTTAGGGTCCACCCTACTCTAGTATGATCTCATCTTAATTTCATTAATTATATTTGCAAATATATTATTTCAAAATAAGATCACATCTTAAGGTCCCAAGTGGATGTGAAATTTGGGGGGCACTATTCAACCCATTATAGTATGGTATACATCTTTATCTGTTTTTTTTTTTTAATTTCAACCTATATATGTCATTATACTAGATGTGAACTGCTTACAGATAGCATAAATGGGTTTTGTTCTGTTGTCAACTCAGCCAATCTCTCTCTCTTACTTGGTGTATTATCATACTCTTCTACAATGCCGACCATAGGAATGCTGGATCTTTTGTTAGTGTCCTCCAGATCACTGATGCTTTTTTTTTTTTTTTAAAGTCAGTTGTCTCTCTAGTATTCTGTTGTCAAATTAACTATCATTCCTCTGTTATTCAGTCTGTTAACAAGCCTTTACAGTCTGTTTTGTATTTTAGTTATATATTCAGTTCTATAATTTCTACACGGTTCCTTTCATATCTTCTATTTCTTTGTTAAGGCATTTCGTTTTTCATTTGCTTCAAGGGCATTTGTAATTGCTTTTTGAAGCACTTTTTATAATGTCTGCTTTCAAATCGAAGTCAGACAATTCCAACATCTGATCCATTTCAATTTTGTAGTCTGTTGATTATATTTTCTCATTCAAATTGTAACTTTCCTACTTCTTGATACAATAGATGATTTTCAATTGTATCTTGGCTTTGTGTCTATTATATTAGGATACTCTGGTCCTATTTAAATCTTCTGTTTTAACGTGCAGTCAGCCCGTTTGAATTTAGCATGCAAGTTCTAACCTACTTTTTAATGCTGTGATTCCAATGACAATTTGGTTTTCAAAACTTTGTGGTGCTATTTTGGTATGCTTGGTGCCAGTGAGACTTCCACTGAAGCTGGTATTATCTGCTACAGTAAGAGCACTTCCTTAGGTCGGGTCACCTGTTTTCTCTAGGTAGGAGAAGAAGGTTTTTAGTACACAAGCAACAGCTCTTCCCTGGGTCAAGCCATTCCCCCTGCAGGTGCCACCAAGATATCTGGTTTCTCCAGAAAGAGGAAGAGAATCCCTCACCTGTGCAGACTAGAACTTATCAGGCTGGGCCTCTTATAAATTATGTTTTAAAGATAATTAGATTCTAAAACAGTAAGGAAAACAATTCTTTTGGAACTTCATAAGATCATAAATTTCTACAAAAATATTACTGTTTCAAGTGTGGTTTCCTTGAGACTGACAGAAAAACAGAGAAAGAGACACACTCCATAGCGATTATACCAGATATTTTATGGAAAAAATGAGTACTCACTTGAATAAGATCTTGAATTCTTCTCAAATCACTTATTACATCCACCCAGTTGGCTTCTGTTTTAGGAAGCCCTGCACTGAAACAGCTGAAAGAAAAACCACAGAGCAAAGCATGTTGAAAGAGCTTAGTCATCTTGATGAATACTATAAGCAAAAGAGCAATCAATAATTTTTTACTCTGACCAGTGAAAAAAATCATCGTTGTCCTTGCCTTTGTGCATTCAACAGCCTTGTAGCTGAATATACACACTGAGCATATAGTAAAATTTTGACATTTTATGATAACTTGAGGCTTGACAAACCTGAATTAAAGAAAAGCCTAATTGGAGGCATACTTTAAAATAAACTAGGTCAATTTACCACAATGACATAGAAACAGTGCTAAATGTGTGGCAATGCTCAATAAATGATTATATATATATATACACATATACACACACACAAACGCACACACACACACATATATATATGTATATATTTTTTAATTGTACTTTAGGTTCTGGGGTACATGTGCAGAACATGCAGGACTGTTGCATAGGTACACACATGGCAATGTGGTTTGCTGCATCCATACCCCCGTCACCTATGTCTGGCATTTCTCCCCATGTTATCCCTCTCCAAACTCCCCATCTTCAGCTCTGCCTCTGCTAGTCCCCCAACAATAGACCCCAGAGTGTGATGCTACCCTCCCTGTGTCCATCTGTTCTCATTGTTCAACACCCACCTATGAGTGAGGACATGCAGTGTTTGATTTTCTGTTCTTGTGTCAGTTTGCTGAGAATGATGGTTTCCAGATTCATCCATGCCCTTGCAGGACACAAACTCATCACATTTTATGGCTGCAGAGTATTCTATGGTGTATTTGTGCCACATTTTCTTTGTCCAGTCTATTGTTGGTGGGTATTTGGATGAATTACTAGTTTCCTTTAGGTAGCGATTTTACCAGACTTTTAAGTCTACTAAATAGGTAAAATTCTTAAAATAAGTAATCATTATTTTCATGTAATGACTTTGACAGTAAATTATTTTTTGCAATATATTAAATATGCCCCTTTCATGTTGCTCACACTCTTACTATGCTTGCAGTAGCTTTCTCCATAAACAATACAGAATCAGCCCAGTGTAGGCTGAATGATCATACACTTAGTCACTTATCATTAAGAAACTAACTCAGAACCACACAACTTTATGGAAACCGAACAACTGGCTCTTGAATGTTGACTGGATAAATAGTGTAATTAAGGGAGAAGTAGATGTTCTTCGAAACCAATGAGAACAAAGACACAACATACCAGAATCTCTGGGACACATTTAAAGCAGTATTTAGAGGGAAAGTTATAGCAATAAATGCCCACATGAGAAACTAGGAACGATCTAAAATTGACACCCTATCATCAAAAACAAAAGAGCTAGAGGAGCAAGATAAAAAAAAAAAAAGAAGTAAATAAATAAACTCAAAAGCTAGCAGAAGACACAAAATAACTAAGATCAGAGCAGAACTGAAGGAGATAGAGACACAAAAAAGCCTTCAAAAAAATCAATAAATCCAGGAACTGGTTTTTTGAAAAGATCAACAAAATAGACCACTAGCGAGATTCATAAAAAAGGAAAGAGAGAAAAATAAAATAGATGCAATAAAAAACGATAAAGGGGATATCACCACTGAATCCACAGAAATGCAAACCAACATCAGAAATTACTACGGGCAACTCTATGCACATAAACCAGTAAACCTGGAAGAAATGGATAAATTCCTGGACACTTGAACCCTCCAAAGCCTACACAAGGAAGAGGTTGAAACCCTGAATAGACCAATAACAAGGTCTGAAGTTGAGGCAGCAATTAATAACCTACCAACCAAAAAAAGCCTAGGTCCAGATGGGTTCACACCTGAATTCTACGACATACAAAGAGGAGCTGGTACCACTCGTTCTGAAACTATTCCAAACAATCCAAAAAGAAGGAATCCTTCCTAAATCATTTTATGAGACCAACATCATCCTGATACCAAAACCTGGCAGAGACTCAACAAAAAAATAAACTTCAGGCCAATATCCATGATGAACATAGATGCAAAAATCTTCAATAAAATACTGATAAACTGACTGCAACAGCACATAAAAAAGCATATCCATCATGATCAAGTAGGCTTCATCCCAGGGATGCAAGGCTGGTTCAACATATGCAGGTCTATAAACGTAATCCACCACATAAACAGACCAAAAGACAAAAAAATCACATGATTATCTCAATAGAGGCAGAGAGGGCCTTCGACAAAATTCAACAGCCCTTTATCCTAAAAACTCTCAATAAACTAGGTATCTCAACATAATAAAAGCTATTTACAACAAACCCACAGCAAATATCATACTGAATGGGCAAAAAGGGGAAGCATTCCCTTTCAAATCTGGCACTAAACAAAGATGCCCTCTCTCACCACTCCTATTCAATATAGTATTGGAAGTTCTAGCCAGAGCAATCAGGCAAGAAAAAGAAATGAAGGGTATTCAATTAAGAAAGGAGGAAGTCAAATTTTTTCTATTTGCAGACGACATGATTGCATATTTAGAAGATGCCGTCATCTCAGCCCAAAATCTCTGTAAACTGATAAGCAACTTCAGCAAAGTCTCAGGATAGAAAATTAATGTGCAGAAATCACAAGCATTCCTACACACTAATAACAGACTTAAAGAGAACCAAATCAAGAATGAACTACCATTCACAATTGCTACAAAGAGAATAAAATATCTAGGAATACAACTAACAAAGGATGTGAAGGACCTCTTCAAGGAGAACTACAAACCACTGCTCAAGGAAATAAGAGAGAACACAAACAGATGGAAAAACATTCCGTTCTCATAGTTAGAAAGAATCAGTGTTGTGAAAATGGCCATACTGCCCAAAGTAACTTATAGAGTCAATGCTATCCCCATCAAGCTACCTATTACCCTCTTAACAGAACTGGAAAAAACCACCTTAAACTTCATATGGAACGAAAAAAAAGCCTGCCTAGCTAAGACAATTCTAAGCAAAAAGAAGAAAGCTGGAGGCATCATGCTACCTGACTTCAAACTACATTACAAGGCTACAGTAATCAAAACAGCATGGTACCAGTACCAAAACAGAGATATAGACCAATGGAACAGAACAGAGGCCTCGTAAGCAACGCCACACATCTACAACCATCTGGTCTTTGACAAACCTGACAAAAACAAGCAATGGGGAAAGGATTCCCTGTTTAATAAATGGTGTTGGGAAAACTGGCTAGCCATGTGCAGAAAGCAGAAACTGGACCCTTTTCTGACACCTTACACTAAAATTAACTCCAGATTGATTAAAGACTTAAACATAAGACCTAATACCATAAAAACCCTAGAAGAAAACCTAGGCATAACCATTCAGGACATAGTCATAGGCAAGAACTTCATGACTAAAACACCAAAAGCACTGGCAACAAAAGCCAAAATAGACAAATGGGATCTAAGTAAACTCCAGAGCTTCTGCACAGCAAAAGAAACAATCATTAGACTGAACCAGTAACCAATAAAATGGGAAAAAATTTTGAAATCTGCTTATTTGACAAAGGGCTAATATCCAGAATCTACAAAGAACTAAAACAGATTTACAAGAAAAAAACAAATAAACCCATTCAAAAGTGGGTGAAGGACATGAACAGACACTTTTCAAAAGAAGACATATATGAGGCCAAAAAACATATGAAAAATGCTCATCATCAATGGTCATTAGAGAAATGCAAATCAAAGCCACATTGAGATACCATCTCATGCCAGTTAGAATGGCAATCATTAAAAAATCTGGAGACAACAGATGCTGGAGAGGATGTGGAGAAATAGGAACACTTTTACACTGTTGGTGGGAGTGTAAATTAGTTCAACCATTGTGGAAGACAGTGTGGCGATTCTTCAAGGACCTAGAAATAAAAAATCCATTTGACCCAGCAATCCCATTACTGGCTATATATCCAAAGGATTATAAATTGTTCCATTATAAAGACACATGCACATGTATGTTCATCACGACACTGTTTGCAATAGCAAAGACCTGGTACCAACCCAAATACCTGTCAATGATAGACTGAACAAGGAAAATGTGGCACATATACACCATGGGATACTATTCAGCCATAAAAAATGATGAGTTTGTGTGCTTTGTAGGGACATGGATGAATCTGGAAACCATCATTCTCAGCAAACTGACACAAGAACAGAAAATCAAACACCACATGTTCTCACTCATAGGTGGGCATTGAACAATGAGAACACATGGACACAGGGAAGGGGTCATCACACACTCAGGTCTGTTGGGGGGGAATAGGGGAAGGGCAGCAGGGGGTATGAAGGCTCAGGAGGGATAACATGGGGAAAAATGGCAGATATAGGTGATGGGGGGGATGGCGTCAGCAAAATACATTGCCATGTATGTACTTATGCAACAGTCCTGCATGTTCTGCACATGTACCCCAGAACCTAAAGTGCAGTAAAATATATATTTAAAAAAATAAAAAATAAATAAAATTTATATCCAGGCAAAATACACTTACTCTGACCAAGTAACATTGGAATGATTCTTTTTTTTTTTTTTTTTGAGATGGAGTTTC
>NW_022437001.1:11002347-11077920 GCF_009761245.1 Sapajus apella
CAGGCAATTCTCCTGCCTCAGCCTCCTGAGTAGCTGGGATTACAGGCACGCACCACCATGCCCAGCTAATTTTTTGTATTTTTAGTAGAGACGGGGTTTCACCATGTTGACCAGGATGGTCTTGATCTCTTGACCTCGTGATCCACCCGCCTCGGCCTCCCATGATTCTTAGAGCTTGAGGAAAAATATTCAGTCACTTCCTGATGGACCTTACACAGAAGCATGATAGTCAAACTAATCTGTCTTATGATGAAGAATTACCTGCACAAATCTATGGTTCCCAATACCATGAAGGCATTAGTAGAGTAAAACTGAACTGAGAGTCAGATTATATAACTATAGGTTAGGTGCTTTGGGCCAACTGGGTATATTAGCTGCATCTAAGAGAGAAGAAAAAAGTTAATAGTCATGGAAACATATGAATTTTATTAGAAGGAAAAAACAAAAGAAAGAAATGTTTTAAACTGAACTAGGATAAGGATCAAGGGATAGGAGGAGTCAGTGTTAGGGACAGATAAAAAAGTAACATAAGCAAATTTTAAATATCCACTATTAATTGCCATAGAAAACATGTAGTCTATCAGTAAGTGATATACTTCCACATTCAGTTAAATATCACAAGGCCCAATTTATCTGAGGGCTATAATGCTCTTTTGGACAATTACAACACCATAGGAATGCTCAGTTAGATGTTTACCAAACCTCCTCTGAATCTCTACAGTCTGCCTTCTATCCCCCAGATACTGAGTACCTAGAGATATAAGCAAACTGAACATAAACTAACTTAATGGGTAAGATATCCAAGGACAATCGTCATTATCATGAACATATTATTTACGCCTAAAGATAAAATTACCCCAAAATGAAGACATGAATGCCAGCCTCAGTTAGAAAATGACTGTTTAGAAGTAAACACAAGTAGCACTGAATGGAAATACTTCTCAAACGTGGTTTCTGAAAAAGATAATCATAAACAAATGGTTAAAGTTTTTAGTTAAAAAGTGAGGTTTAAAATAACATGTCAACATATTTTTAGGTCTAAAGATATATGTTTGTCATATAAAATTAATCCTCCTTATCAAAAATAATAAAACTAGAATTTATCTTTTCTTTGCTTTCTCTCCTACCTCCAGCTCTGTCTCTTATGCACAAAATTCTTTAACAGATATTTCTGCAGATGCATGTCAAAGATAATTTAACAAAGTTGACATATTTGTTCATTTACATATATGCCAATGTCACCACTTAATGTTTTTATATTATCTTTGACCTCCTCCTCATTCTTCTCTCTTTTTAATAGGCCATAATATTGTATACAGAATATTGTATACAGCACAGGTTAATAACAGGCATTACTAATAGAGATGGACTAGTTATATTAACTTAATGTAAATATATAAAAATGAATTATTTTTATTTGGCAAAAAATTGGGATAAAATGGAACCAATTACAGATACTTCATTCTATCTTGAGAGTGACTATATAATATTTTTTCTTGGTGATTGAGGAAAATCATTTATGCTAGAACTTACCACAGTTTTATACTGTTACCTGCATCTTCTGTGTTGTCAAAGCTTTTATAGTTTCAGAAAGCAGTTAACTGCCACCTTAACCACTAAGCGTTCATGCTTCCTTTAGTTTACACTGAAAAAATGAATGATACCCAGACCCTGCCCTCTAAGACTACACAATTTAGTGAGTACAAAGACATTTAGAGAATACAAACGAGTAGGATAAGTGAAATAACACATTTAAAATGACAAGAAGGGCCTATCAAGATCATCATACAGTTTTAAAAAACCTATTTTATTTATTTTCAAAATAAGAACAATCCAAATCTATACAGACATCTATGATATCCCAAGATCTTTAGAGAATAACCCTATAACTTATTGCAAAGAATGTAAGATGCAAACAACCTTTTAGGGAAATTCCATATGCTAGTTCAATTTATTTTTTTCTTACCAAAATTCTCATTACTCAAAACCACGGTAAATCTGTAAGTATTGAAGAAGAGCTGGCTATGGCAAGGGATTTCCAGCAGCCATCCATCCACGATGCCTCCTACAATACACTCCAGGGTAAATGATGATTCATTAAAAACACAAGTGGACTAGTGAGAAAAAGAAAGAAAGGAATTAATATTTATTGAACATCTACCTTTTAATAGGCACTCTATTAGTTACTGAACAGATGCATCACATTTAATCTTTACAATAATCCTATGGAGGTAGGTTAGTAACATTTGGGTAAGCTGCTCTAGGCCCATAGCAAGCACATGATAGCCAGGATTTGAGACCAGGTTTGTCTGATTACAAAGCCTTTGCAAAACTTTTCTATTATATTATGTCCCTGAATTGAAAAGTTCCAGGTTCATACTAGTAAAAAGTAAAAACAAATATTTAGATTTGTAGAAGCACTGATTGTTAATCTAGTTTACAACAGCAGTAGCCATTTATACAACCACTGAATATGCACCTTCAGTCTTTTAAAGAAATCATTGCTAATCACTTGAGAATTTCGTAACCAAGAAAATTTTATTTTTCTCACTCAAATCAAGTGAAGAATGTGAAGATTAAACATTCCTAAACTGAAATTCATGAAATTAAAAGCAATTTATAACCAAAACATACAAAAATACAATTATTTTTGCTGCCTTTTAAAATAGTATGTATGTGTTGACCTCTTCCACAAAAAAATCAAAATCTGCCACAACCCCTGACACAAATATTCACTGAATTAAGTTCCATAAACTCAAAGAATCAAATTATTACACTTATCAGATGTTTCTGAAATATGAAAATGGCTGCTTTAAAACATATTATGTATAACTTATAAAAAGAAAAAGCTAATACTTATTTAGGTACTAAGCAAGATATAAAGGTATATTCAATAGGAATACCTTTTTGTTCGCAAGAACATATCAAATCTAATCTTCCTGTTACATATGATCTAAATCACTAGTTGATCGGTTTATTTAAAGTAAACCTTCCTTTTTATTCTCACTTTATAATTATTCCCCTTTTCTATGTTATCTCAGTGCTTCAGTTTTTTTCTTTTTTAATAAAAGTTTAGTTACCTTCATCATTTCATCCAAAGCCTCTTAAATTTCCTACATCCCCTTTAGTTGTGGTATCCCCAAAACCACATTTTTCAAAAGCAGTAATATTGACTTGAGATTGAGTAATGTTGAAGGTGATACAAATTTTGGTTAGGACTTACGAAGCTACATTTATAAACAATGAGAATTTCACTCCTGGCCTCTTATAGCAGTGAGTCTTTGCAATGTCACAGTGGATTTTCACTACCCTGATCAACTACATCCTGCTGGTATAAGTAAAAGAAGGCTAGGTGCTTAGCCAGAATACTCCACAATAGAGTGTGGTTGCCAAACATGGAGGAATGCAACAGAAAATGTCCTCAAAAGCATCTAACCAAATAATGATAATGAAAGCCAGTGCAGCTGAAAAGAAGTATTTTATAGCTCTCCTTGTTGCCTGAATCCATTTTCTGCTGCTAGAGTATACCACAGACTTAATTTATAAGGGACACAGTTCATTTGACTCACTGGAGGCTGGGAAGTACATGAACACGGCACTGACCTCTGCTAAGGGTCACACGAGACAGAGAGAAAATTGAGCCCCAATCACCCTTTTATAAGGAGCCCACTCATGCAATAACCAACTTACTCCTTCTATAGCTGCATTAATCCATTCATGAGGGCTCTGTCTAATGAAAGAGCCTAAAAGGTGCCTAATTACCTGTTAAATATCCCATTTCTTAACATGGTTACAATCACAATTAAATGTCAACATGAATTTTGGTGAGACACTCAAACTGCAGCATTCTGCCCCTCCTCTCCCCCCTCTGCCAAATTCATGTCCTTCATACAATGCAAAATATATTCATTCCATCCTAGTAGGCTCAAAAGTCACTCTAGTATTAACTCAAAATCCAGAGTCTTATCTAAATCAAATATGGGTGAGGCTTCATCCTGAAGGCAAATATTCTGCAACCATGAGCTGTGAAATCCAGATGAGGTATCTGTTTCCAAAATACAATGTGCGAAGGCATAGAATAGACATTCCCATTCTAAAATGGGGAAATATGCAAGAAAAGAGGGATAACTCATTTGAAGCAAGTCCAAAACCCAACAGGAAGAACAATATTAAATCTTAAAGCTGAAGAATAATTTCCTTTCACTCCATATTCTCCATCCTGGGCACACTGGGTTGGGGTTCGACCCCCAAAGCCTCAGGCAGCTCAGCTCCCATAGCTTTCCTAGGCTCAGCCTATGCTTCAGCTCTCATGGGTTGGAGTCTCATGCCTGAAGCTCTAGGGTTTTGGTGTCAACTCCATTTCCTTGGCTCCTCAAGGCACTGCTCTGTGGGGGCTCTCTGTGGTGGTTCTGCCCCTGTGCAAAGTCTCAGCCTGTGTGCCAAAGAAGTAAGCATCATCTTTTGAAATCAAGATGGATGAAGCCATGCCCCCAGAGCTCTTGTATTCTGTGAGACTGCAGACTAAACACCACGTGAATTTCACCAAGCTTACCACCTGTATCTTGTGAAACAGTGGGTCAAGCTGCACCTGGGACCACAGAAGCCATAGTTGGGGTGTCTGAAGAGTGCTGTGCCAGAATGTAGGGAGTCAACCGCCAAGGCAGCCCTGGGCAGTAAGTCCAGGGAGAGCAACCAGGCAGGGTCTGGCACCTAAAACTATTCTATCATCCTAGAACTCTGGGGCTGGGACAGCACGGGCAGCCTCAAAGGTCTTTCAAATGTCTTCAGGGTCTTTCTCCTATTTTCTTGATGAATGGTACCTTGCTATCCACATTAACCTCTAACAAAAGGTTGCCTGGGCATACATTTAGTACTCTTTCCTGAATACACTTTTCTACCCTTTACATAGCCAGGCTGCAAATTTTCCAAATCTTTCTGTTCAGTTTGTCTTTCAATTATAAATTCCAATGTTAGGTCATTCTTTTCCTTTCACATCTCACTGTATGAAGTTAAAGGTAGCTATGCATCAACTTCAACTTTTGCTGATTAGACATTTCTTCCACTGATTTCTAGTGCACTGTTCTTAAGTTTCTCCTTCCATAAAGTCCTAGGACATGGACACAATGCAGCCAAGGTCTTTGCTACTGTATAATAAGGATGATCTCTCCTCTAGTTTCCAATACCTTGTTCTTCATTTTTGTCTGAGATTTCATCAAAAGGGTCTTTACTGTCCATATTTCTACCAACTTTCTGGTCATGACCATTTAAGTAATCTCAAAGAAGATTCTGACGTTTCCTACAGCTGTCTTCTGAGCACTCACCAGAATCACCCTTAATGCTCCATTCCAGGCAATATAAACTTTTTGTAGCCTGCTTCTCTAAATTCTCCCAGCCTCTGTCCATTACCCAGTTCCAATACTACTTCCACATTTTCAGATATTTTAAAAATAATAATAGTTCTCAGTATCAATTTTCTGTGTTATTCTGTTTTCTGCTACTATAACAGAATGTCACAGACTGGATAACTTATTAAAAAGAGAAAAAGTGTGGCTCATGATTCTGAAAGTGGGAATTCCAAGAGCATGGCATTGACATCTGCCAAGGGTCATCCCATGGTATAAAGACAAAAGATGGAAGCAAGCACTAGAAATCAAGAGAGAATTCTGCCGAACTTATATTTTTATCATCAAGAGCTCACTCCTGCTATAACTACCCACTCTCATGATAAGTACATTAATCTATTTGAAAGCAGATCCCTCATAACCTAATACTTCTTAACATGAGCTTTGGTGGGGACATTCAAACCACAGCAAATGTCATTTGGCAAAAGAACTTAGCATGGATTTTTGGGCTGACAGCAAAGAATCCAGCTTTCCCTAGCAGATTTCAAAGTATTCAGCCTGATACATGCTGCAGTTCTGTGGACCAAAAATTCTACTAGACATTCGTGCATGCGTGTGTGTGTGTGTGTGTGTGTGTGTGTGATCCCTGTGTGTCAAAAAAACCTGAAAAGGTAAAATATTCCTTTCTCTTTGGGCAGGGTTAGATATTATATATTAAGATCACTATTAATGTAATTAATGATGATTTTAATTTAAATAAGTGTTGTTTATATAGCACTTTAAGGTTTACAAAATTGTTTCATATAGATTATTATGTTCAAATCTTGGAAATATGTTTATATTACCGATCATATTTTTATATTAAAAGAGATAGTACTCTTATTTGAAAATAAAGAAATTGAGGCTCTGAGAATTTAAGAATTTAAGACTTGCTTCAAGTACACGTCATGCATGTAGCCATCAAAATTTTACCTACAGCCCCAGATGGGCAAGGAAAGGTATGTAAGAAATTTCACAAACTCTGTTGTTGAAAAGTGTAAAATACTACTCTGGGAAGTATCTAACTCACATCATAAGAATGGTAAAAGGCTGCTACTCTCTGAGAGTTTAAAAACAGGTTTGAAAGCTCTTTTGATATACAATAGAACCCAAGTTCTTTCACATATATTTATTCATTGGACTCCTACAAAATATGTGTAAAAGAGAAATGGCTGATACCAGATTAATTACCTCCTGAAAAGGCAAATATAGTGAGGAAATAAATTTTCGACTTCCATTTCTGTCACATTTTTGGAGCTCTGTGGAAGCAGTGTTTAAACCTAGCATATTAATTATAAATGGTCATGAACTGCCCTCACAACAAGCATCTTTGTCTTTCATTCACTTGTGTGCCTGGATTTGGAAATAAGAGTAAATCCCAGCCCTGTCCTCAAGGAGCTCACAGGGTAGGAACTGTTTGGAATCTTGTGACTGGGTCACCCTGCAGGGTGACTGGTGACTCATGGCAGCACTGAAGCATCTAGCAGGATGGTACTGCCCAGGGAAAATACGTCTTGAGGTGAGCAAATTAACAAAGCCAGACAGCTACATAGTTTTCATTCGGGAGTGAAAACTGTCCCTTAGACTCAAAGTCACACAGTTGCCTCTGTTCCAGCTTTTCTATCTGCTTCAAATATTCTTCACTCAGGTATCATCGGGGCTCACACCCTTTCTATTTCACAAGCAAATAATTGCTTGTGAAAATAACTGTAAGCACCTTACATTCTTTGTAGTTCTTCCCAGTGAAGAAAGATGATCTAACACACTGTATGTTTTGTTTCATTCTGTTTATTTACTTGTTTAATCACACATTTAAAATTAGACACACAAGAATAAAAGGCTTACAAGTATTGGTTTATTTGGTTAAATACATCACCCATTCACTCAAACCACTAGAGAAGACAAGCCAAGACTGAATAGAATGTAAAGATTATAAGACAGCATCACTTTCCTTGATTCATTTAGTAAATATTTACTGAACATTTACTATGAGCTAGGCATTTTTTATGAACTTAGAATACATCAATGATAGCAGAACATGACCTTGATTTCAGAAAGACAGACCATATAGAAAATGCACAAATAAATTATTACAATTTTATATTTTATTAGAGAGTGACAAATTATATAGGTAAAAGGAAAAAAGGTAAGAAAGTGGGGTTACAATTTTGGGGTAGTCAGGGTAAAGACAGCAAGGGCATGAGCCCCGATGGTATCTGAGTGAAGAATATTTGAAGCAGAGGGAGTAGCTAGGGCCGAGGCAACTGTGTGGCTATGAGTCTAAGGGACAGAAAAGAACCCAGAGGAGTGAGCAAAAGAGAGGGCAGTCTAAGATGAGGTCAGAAAGGTGGAAGGGGGAGGAATCTGCTTGGGTTGTTTCAGCCACTGTAATGAGTTGAAATAAGAGACCACTGTCATATTTTAAGCAGATAAATGACATAATCTGAATGACTTTTTAAAGAATTCCTTTGGCTCCTGTGCTAAGGACAGATAGTAGGGTAGGTTTAGGATGAAAGGAGGGAGTCCTGTTAGGAAAGGCAACAGTAATCCCGGTGAGAGGGATACAGACTGTAATAAAGGGGTAGCGTGGCAATAGAGACATGTGGTTACAGTATGGAAACATTTTTCATGACAGGACTAATAGAATTTTCTGAGAGATTGTAGGGTACAGGAGGAAACAAGAGATTGAGAATGACTCTGGGTCTTTTGCTCTGAACACCTGAGAAGATGGAGCTGCCATCAACTGAAACAAGCAAGCCTTGGGCAGAGCTGATGCATTGAGGAGAAGGGACAGGTCAGGAGTTTCAGTTGTAGACATGCTGAGTTGGAAAGGCTCATTAGAAATGCACATGGAAATGTCAGATACGCAGTTGGATACATAAATCTTGAGTTCAGGAATGTGTCCAAACTGGACATAGATATGTGTCTCATGAGAGTGCTCACGAGGGAGTGGTGTAGGTAGAGAAAAGGACTGAAGACTGAGCCTGGGATACTTTACTATTAATTAGGTCAAAGATTAAAAAGAAGGACCAAGAAAGAAAAATCAAAAGGAATGACCAGTGAAGAAGGGGACAATGAAGAGTATGATATTTCTAGAAGTTAATCAAGGAAGGTATGTCCAGCAAACGGCAATGATGGACACATCAAATGCACTGACAAGCCAAGCAAAACACAGTTTCAGTACTGACCAGTGGGCTTGGCAACCCGGATGGCATGGGTGAGTGCGACGAGAGCATTTTTAGGGGTCTGATGGAGGGGGAAACCTGCCTGAGATGGTTGACAAGAAAGTGGCAAGAAAAGATTTGTAAACTCTAGTGCAGGGAATGTTTTTAAGAATCCTGCTCCAAAAGGGAGGAAGGAAAGGGGGTGGTAGCATGTGGCAGAAGGTGGTGGAAATAACAACACGTTTGCATGCTGATGGGACTGAGTTATTAGAGAGGGGGAATTAAGGATGTTGGAGGGGGTGGGAAGTGCCAGAGCCTTGTTCTCTAACAAGCAAATGAGGGTGAGGATGTTAGCTCACCTACAAGTAGGGGTGAGGGGTGAGTCATCAACTGTCACAGCAAGGAATGCTGAGTTATAAGGGGGCGGGGCTGGCAGGTAGGTGTAAGTTCTCTACTATTACTTCCATTTTCTCAGTGAATTAAGATAAAACGTCATAAGCAGAAAGTGAGGACTGGAAGAGGATGGGGACAGGAGGAGGGTTACAGGGAAGAAGATACACAGAATAGCTATGTAGGTAACTAGGAGAATAGCATGGGAGCCTGGCCTATTGAAGGATCAGTGTTGTGAATCGTTGTAGAGTACGACTAGTCATTAGGGTCATATGTGTTTTCTCTAGCCACAGTAAGCTGAGAGGGAAAGAAAGCCTGGAATACGTGGAGAACTGAATTTAAACCTGTTGTGTGTATACCAAGCAAGTACAAGCAAGAGAGGGGCAAGGAATTTCGGATTATATGTAAGGAAGCGATATGAAGATTTGTCCAGGAAATTTAACTTCATTTCTTTATTATAGGACTTCATAAAGGCAGTGTTAATTGAATCATACCTTGAAGGTCGGATGTATTTTAGGCATGAGTGAAAGGAGAAAAGCAACATTGAGGCAGAGGGCAGAACCCAAGCAAGGTCATATGCAAACAAGTATAGTGTGTTTGCGATGACTGTGAACCATTTTCCTAACAGTGCGAAAGTAGTGGTCAGTAAGTCTCCACAAAAGTGTCACTATTGTTTAAAGCAGCAATTGGTTAACACTTTCATAGAAGGTCAGATAATGTTTCATGCTTTGCAAGTCTTGAGGACTTTGTTGCCAATGATTAACTTATCCACTCTAGTGTAAGAGCAGCTACAGACAACACATAAACAAATGGATATGGCTATGTTCCAGTACAACTTTATAAAAACAGGTGGTTGAGGGATTTGACTCACCAACCACCTGCTTTGATAAGTAAGTAGTTGATTTTGATAAACAGTTGTTTGCCAACTCTTGACCCCTATAGATCTCTTAATCAGTCCTAATTTAAGTACAACTGAGAAAGTGATATATTTAAATGTCTCCAATCTCAATCTTCCTATCATTAATTGTACTAAGTAATTGCTTGCAAGCTGCCTTTTTTTTTTTTTTTTTTTTTTTTTTTTTTTAGAGGGAGTCTCCCTCTGTTGCTCAGCAGGCTGGAAGTCAGTGGCACGATTTTGGCCACTTCCCTGCCTTAGCCACCAGAGTAGCAGGGATTACAGGTGCCTGCCACCACGCCTGGCTAATTTTTGTATTTTTAGTAGAGATGGGGTTTCACCACGTTGGCCAGGCTGGTCTTGAACTCCTGATCTCAGGTGATCCGTTCCCCTTGGCCTCCCAAAGTGCTGGGATTACAGGTGTGAGCCACTGCGCCCAGCCTCATGCTGTTTTAAATTGATACCAATATAAGATTTTCAAATAAGAAATTTCCTCAAACATAATCTGTGTTTAATATCAAGGCTAAATAAATCCCAAAACAAACTATAATAACTTGGGTTAATATCATGATTTTTAAAAATTCATTCATAGAAATATAAGACCTGAAGTTGACATTAATTCTTTTATAAGGCTATCCAATATGCTTATAGGGCCTATAAATTTCAGTTTATCAAAACAACAAAAATAAATGAATAGGTAACCACTCCATACAAAGGTATATACATATATATCTTTTTTCATGAAACACCTTTTAGTTCTTTGGAATGTTTAAAATAAGACAAATTGCTTAATTATGTTGAAATGTTTTCAAAACAAACAATAATCTACATAAATATTCTTTGAACTGCCAGGGACAGAGGTAGCAATAAGATTTGGATATCTTAGTTTCAATCACTACCAAAAAGCATTAAGTAAACAGACAGTATTTAAATATAGAAACACTATATTTAAACAATATATTTATATATAGAAAAATGCAATATAAATACAGAAACACCTCAGGTAGTTTATTATTTAAGGCAAACAAGGGATATTCACTTACATAGCTGGAGGGTATATATGGTAGATTATCACTCTCTGATCGTAGTTTTCTGTCGCAATATGTTCATGAGCTTTTTTATTGTCATTTGGTGCAAATGTTTTTGAATATGTTTGTATAAATGTTTTTGAAATATCCTAGCTAGTATAATTCTCTAGCTAGTATAATGATGGACAGCTTCCTCAGGGCAGCAAAGATATTTAACCTACTGTCCAGAAACAATCAATGATATCTGTTCCTCCTGTCAATTTCCAAAAGCACTTCATTCAAACACTTACTAAAGGTGAAGAAATTATCCCAAGCTATAGTACAAAAGAATGAAAATTTGGAAATTATGAGATAGATAGGTCTAGGAATTCCAACATAGTATCCAAAAGGAGTTCCATAAACAGGCAGCAAAGAGACAACAGAGAGAATAAAATAATAAAAACAGTCATAAAAGAAAAATTTACAGAGCTGAAGTAGAACACAAGCTTTCACACTGAAGGGCCATAAAAGTGATAATTGAAAAACATAGCAATTTTAAATTGAATTTCCTAATTCCAGGAAAACAAACACATGGTAACAGAAAGTTATTTAAGTCAAAAATCAGAATGAATCTGATCATGGTACTTACAAGACAAGAGAATTCATCTTCAAGTTTCTAAGGGAGAATGAGTTTGAACCCAGAAAACTGCTAGTATTTGAAAAAGTGGACCAAAACATTCTTTAACAACACATCTTAGAAAATATAAGACCCCACAGAATGTCCATGAAATAATTATGTAAAAAGTTAATTCCGGGTAATTAAAAAAGTTATCCGAAAAAGATATGGGACATAAAAAAGAATGCAGCACAAAACTAGTAACATTTATTCTTGAGTCCAAATAACTAATGACAATTCATTACATTTTTTTATATCATTCATTTTCCAAAAATGTGTAATTCTTGTGGTCAGAAACCTTGTTTATCTTACTCATTACTATACCTCTAACACCTATAAGCATGCTAAGCGTATAATAAGCACATATGACATATTCATTGGATTTGATTTTTAATTTGTTTATAGTATACATTGTCCCCATGCTCACCACTATCCGCATCTTAGCTGCACTAGCTTCCCTAACCAGCAGGTGGCCCAGCCAGTCACCGTAATAAATACTATCTTAAATAGCACACCAACTTTACTACACATTTCATCTTTCTGCTACATTCATCTTGCCAATTTCAAGTTCCAAACTGCTAAGTATTTCTGGAAAAACCATGCCATTGTAATTTCATGAGATGTAACTTGTAATGGGCTTTCTCTATGTCTTGTTAATTATTTCTTGTTCTCTCTGACATTCTGCAGGATACTTTTTTTTTTAATTTTATTTTTTTTCCCATTTATTTATTTTATTGCATTTTAGGTTTTGGGGTACATGTGAAGAACATGCAAAATTGTTGCACAGGAACACACGTGGCAGTGTGATTTGCTGCCTTCCTCCCCATCACCTACATCTGGCATTTCTCCCCTTGCTATCTCTCCCCAGCTCCCCACACCCCACTGTCCCTCCCCTATTTCCCCCCAACTGACCCCAGTGTGTAGTGCTCCCCTCCCTGTGTCCATGTGTTCTCATTGTTCAACACCCACCTATGAGTGAGAACATGCGGTGTTTGATCTTCTGCTCTTCTGTCAGTTTGCTGAGAATGATGGTTTCCAGGTTCATCCATGTCCCTACAAAGGACCCAAACTCATCGTTTTTGATGGCTGCATAATATTCCATGGTGTATATGTGCCACATTTTCCCTATCCAGTCTATCGTCGATGGGCATTTGGGTTGGTTCCAGGTCTTTGCTATTGTAAACAGTGCTGCAATGAACATTCGTGTGCACGTGTCCTTATAATAGAACGATTTGTAATCCTTTGGATATATACCTAGTAATGGGATTGCTGGGTCAAATGGAATTTCTATTTCTATGTCCTTGAGGAATCGCCACACTGTCTTCCACAATGGTTGAACTAATTTACACTCCCACCAACAGTGTAAAAGTGTTCCTATTTCTCCACATCCTCTCCAGCATCTGTTGTCTCCAGATTTTTTAATGATCGCCATTCTAACTGGCATGAGATGGTATCTCAATGTAGTTTTGATTTGCATTTCTCTGATGACCAGTGATGATGAGCATTTTTTCATATGTTTGTTGGCCTCATGCATGTCTTCTTTTGTAAAGTGTCTGTTCATATCCTTTGCCCACTTTTGAATGGGCTTGTTAGTTTTTTTCTTGTATATCTGTTTTAGTTCTTTGTAAATTTTGGATATCAGCCCTTTGTCAGATGGGTAAACTGCAAAAATTTTTTCCCAATCTGTTGGTTGCTGATTCACTCTAATGATTGTTTCTTTTGCTGTGCAGAAGCTGTGGAGTTTGATTAGGTCCCATTTGTCTATTTTGGCTTTTGTTGTCAATGCTTTTGGTGTTTTGGTCATGAAGTCCTTGCCTACACCTACGTCCTGAATGGTTTTGCCTAGATTTTCTTCTAGGATTTTTATGGTGTTAGGTCTTATGTTTAAGTCTTTAATCCATCTGGAGTTAATTTTAGTGTAAGGTGTCAGGAAGGGGTCCAGTTTCTGCTTTCTGCACATGGCTAGCCAGCTTTCCCAACACCATTTATTGAACAGGGAATCCTTTCCCCATTGCTTGTTTTTGTCTGGTTTGTCAAAGATCAGATGGTTGTAGAAAGGTTGTGTTGCCTCCGAGACCTCTGTTCTGTTCCATTGGTCTATATCTCTGTTTTGGTACCAGTACCATGCTGTTTTGATTACTGTAGCCTTGTAGTATAGTTTGAAGTCTGGTAGTGTGAGGCCCCCCGCTTTGTTCTTTTTGCTTAGAATTGACTTGGCTATGCGGGCTCTCTTTTGGTTCCATATGAAGTTTAAGGTGGTTTTTTACAGTTCTGTGAAGAAGGTCATTGGTAGCTTGATGGGGATAGCATTGAATCTGTAAATTACTTTGGGCAGTATGGCCATTTTCACGATATTGATTCTTCCTAACCATGAACATGGAATGTTTCTCCATCTGTTTGTGTCCTCTCTTATTTTGTTGAGCAGTGGCTTGTAGTTCTCCTTGAAGAGGTCCTTTATATTCCTTGTTAGTTGTATTCCTAGGTATTTTATTCTCTTTGTGGCAATTGTGAATGGAAGTTTGTTCTTGATTTGGCTCTCTTTAAGTCTGTTATTGGTGTATAGGAATGCATGTGATTTTTGCACATTGATTTTGTATCCTGAGACTTTGCTGAACTTGCTTATCAGTTTCAGGAGGTTTGGGGCTGAGACAATGGGGTCTTCTAGATATACAATCATATCGTCTGCAAATAGAGACAATTTGACTTCCTCCTTTCCTATTTGAATGCCCTTTATTTCTTTTTCTTGCCTGATTGCTCTGGCTAGAACTTCTAATACTATATTGAATAGCACTGGTGAGAGAGGGCATCCTTGTCTGGTGCCACATTTCAAGGGGAATGCTTCCAGTTTTTGCCCATTCAGTATGATATTGGCTGTTGGTTTGTCATAAATAGCTTTTATTATTTTGAGATACGTTCCATCGATACCTAGCTTATTTAGTGTTTTTAGCATAATGGGCTGTTGAATTTTGTCAAGGGCCTTCTCTGCATCAATTGAGATGATCATGTGGTTTTTGTCTTTGGTTCTGTTTATGTGGTGAATTACGTTTATAGACTTGCGTATGTTGAACCAGCCTTGCATCCCCGGGATGAAGCCTACTTGATCATGGTGGATAAGCTTTTTGATGTGCTGTTGCAATCGGCTTGTCAGTATTTTATTGAAGATTTTTGCATCTATGTTCATCATGGATATTGGCCTGAAGTTTTCTTTTCTTGTTGAGTCTCTGCCGGGTTTTGGAATCAGGATGATGTTGGTCTCATAAAATGATTTGGGAAGAATTCCCTCTTTTTGTATTGTTTGGAATAGTTTCAGAAGAAATGGTACCAGCTCCTCGTTGTATGTCTAGTAGAATTCAGGTGTGAACCCATCTGGACCTGGGCTTTTTTTGGGTGGTAAGCTCTTAATTGCTGCCTCAACTTCAGACCTCGTTATGGGTCTGTTCAGGGTTTCGGCTTTTTCCTGGTTTAGGCTTGGAAGGAGGCAAGTGTCCAGGAATTTATCCATTTCTTCCAGGTTTATTAGTTTGTGTGCATAGAGTTGTTTGTAATAATCTCTGATGATGGTTTGAATTTCTGTGGAATCTGTGGTGATATCCCCTTTATCATTTTTTATTGCATCAATTTGGTTATTCTCTCTTTTCTTTTTTATTAATCTGGCTAGTGGTCTGTCTATTTTGTTGATCTTTTCAAAAAACCAGCTCCTGGATATATTGATTTTTTGAAGGGTTTTTTGTGTCTCTATCTCCTTCAGTTCTGCTCTGATCTTAGCTATTTCTTGTCTTCTGCTAGACTTTGAGTTTTTTTGATCTTGCTCCTCTAGCTCTTTCAGTTTTGATGATAGGGTGTCAATTTTTGATCTCTCCTTGCTTCTCATGTGGGCACTTATTGCTATATATTTTCCTCTAGAGACTGCTTTAAATGTGTCCCAGAGATTCTGGTATGTTGTGTCTTCACTCTCGTTGGTTTCGAAGAACATCTTTATTTCTGCCTTCATTTCATTGTTTATCCAGTCAACATTCAAGAGCAAGTTGTTCAGTTTCCATGAAGCTGTGCGGTTCTGGGTTAGTTTTTGAATTCTGAGTTCTAACTTGATTGCACTGTGGTCTGAGAGACTGTTTGTTACGATTTCCATTCTTTTGCATTTGCTGAGGAGTGATTTACTCCCAATTATGTGGTCAATTTTAGAGTAGGTGTGATGTGGTGCTGAGAAGAATGTATATTCTGTGGATTTGGGGTGGAGAGTTCTGTAAATGTCTATTAGGTTTGCTTGGTCCAGGTCTGAGTTCAAGTCCTGGATATCCTTGTTAATTTTCTGTCTGGTTGATCTGTCTAATGTTGACAATGGGGTGTTAAAGTCTCCCACTACAACTGTGTGGGAGTCTAGGTCTCTTTGTAAGTCATTAAGAACTTGCCTTATGTATCTGGGTGCTCCTGTATTGGGTGCGTATATATTTAGGATCGTTAGCTCTTCTTGTTGCATTGATCCTTTTACCATTATGTAATGTCCCTCTTTGTCTCTTATGATCTTTGTTGCTTTAAAGTCTAATTTATCAGAGATGAGAATTGCAACTCCTGCTTTTTTTTGCTCTCCATTTGCTTGGTAAATCTTCCTCCATCCCTTTATTTTGAGCCTTTGTGGATCCTTGCATGTGAGATGGGTTTCCTGGATACAGCACACCGATGGGTTTTGTCTTTTGATCCAATTTGCCAGTCTGTGTCTTTTGATTGGGGCATTTAGTCCATTTACATTTAGGGTTAATATTGTTATGTGTGAATTTGATACTGCCATTTTGGTGCTATCTGGCTGTTTTGCCCTTTAGTTGAGCTGGTACTTGTTGTTCCTTTATATGTGTAGAGCCTTTTTCAGGAGCTCTTGTAGAGCTGGCCTGGTGGTGACGACATCTCTGGGTACTTGCATGTTCCCAAAGGATTTTATTTTTCCTTCACTTATGAAGCTTAGTTTGGCTGGATAGGAGATTCTGGGTTGAAAGTTCTTTTCTTTAAGGATGTTGAATATTGGCCCCCACTCTCTTCTGGCTTGTAGGGTTTCTGCTGAGAGATCTGCTGTGAGTCTGATGGGCTTCCCTTTATGGGTAACCCGACCTTTCTCTCTGGCTGCCCTTAGTATTTTCTCCTTCATTTCCACCCTGGTGAATCTGACGATTATGTGCCTTGGGGTTGCTCTTCTCGACGAATATCTTTGTGGTGTTCTCTGTATTTCCTGGACTTGAATGTTTGCCTGCCTTGCTAGGTTGGGGAAGCTTTCCTGGATAATAACCTGAAGAGTATTTTCCAGCTTGGATTCATTCTCTTCGTCGCATTCGGGTACGCCTATCAAACGTAGATTAGGTCTTTTCACATAGTCCCACATTTCTTGGAGACTTTGTTCATTCCTTTTTACCCTTTTTTCTCCAGTCTTGCCTTCCCGTTTTATTTCATTGAGTTGATCTTCGACCTCTGATATCCTTTCTTCTGCTTGGTCCATTCGGCTGTTGATACTTGTGCATGCGTCACGAAGTTCTCGTGTTGCGTTTTTCAGCTCCATCAATTCACTTATATTCCTTTCTATTTTGTCCATTCTTGTTAGCATTTCATCAAATCTTTTTTCAAGGTTCTTAGTTTCTTTGCATTTGGTTAGAACATGTTCTTTAAGTTCAAAGAAGTTTCTTACTACCCACCTTCTGAAGTCTGATTCTGTCATTTCATCGCACTCGTTCTCCATCCAACCTTGTTCCCTTGCTGGTGAGGAGTTGTGAACCCTTTTAGGAGGAGAGGTGTTCTGGTTTCGGGTGTTTTCTTCCTTTTTGCACTGGTTTCTTCCCATCTTTAAGGATTTATCCACCTGTCAACTTTGTAGGTGCTGGCTTTTAGATTGGGTCTCAAATCTTTCAGATTGACATTCTGTTTGTTGATGATGAGGTTATTTCTGTTTCTTGGTTTTCCTTCTGACAGTCTGGCCCCTCTGCTGTAGGTCTGCTGAGGTTCACTCCAGGCCCTGCTTGCCTGGGGTTCACCTGCAGCAGCTGCTGAACAGCAAGGGTTGTTACCAGTTTTCTTCTTCTGCTATCTTTGTCCCAGATGGATACCCGCCTAGTGTCAATCTGATCTCTCTTTTATGAGGTGTCTTTTTGGATATATAGGGGTCAGGGAGCTTCTTGAGGAGACGGTCTCTTCTTTATAGGAGCTCAAATGGTGAGCTGCGAGCTCTGTTGTTGTTCATTCAGAGCTGCTGGGCAGGTACTTTTAGGTCTGCTGCAGCAGAACTCATAAACTGCTTTTTGTTCCCAGGTGCTCTGTCCCAGGGATTTAGGGCTTTATTTATGAGTTTCCGTTATGCTGCCGCCTTGTTCTTTTTTTCTTTCCTTCAGACCTGCCCAGCCCAGCAAGGAGGCAGCCTGGTCACTGTTGGCCTATAGTAGCTTTGCTGAGCTGCTGTGGGCTCCGCCCTGCTGCCGAGTGAACTTCTCTGCAGTCCTGTTTATATGGGTGTAGTTAGAACTGCTTTGGCGATGGTGGCCCGCCTCTGTTGGGGTGGAGTCTCTGCTGTGGCGGGTTGCCTTGGCAACGGCGGGCTGCCTCTGTAATGGCGGACGCCCCTCCCCCACAGAGCTGGACCGTCCTGGGTTCAGCTGCGCTTGCTGTGAAACTCTCAATCCAGAGTTTCTGGTTGCTATTCTTTTGTGGGGGTGGGGCCAGCCGAGCCTGATCGCCTGGCTCCCTGCCTCAGAGCCTTTTTTAAGTTGGTGTTCCAGTCGCCTGTTGAAGAGGCGCCGGGGTCTGTTTGTTTTCCCCTGCGGCCACTCACTGCGCTGGCTTAAACAGCGGCACTGAGGTTTGTGGCGCTTTTTTTTTTGCCCTGGAATCTACTGTCCTGGTTCTCTGCTTAGTCCCCTTTTTGAACCGACGTATAGGCGACTTCCCGTGGCTCCAATCGCCAGCCAAAAGGGCCCCCGTACCGGTGTATTTTGTACGGGAACCGCAGCTCCGGGGCGCCAACAAAGCAGCCGCGCGGGGCAAAGCAGCGGCACCGGCACAGCCGCGCTGGCCGAAACAGCCGTGCTGGCGAGCGTGGAGCACCTCCGCCCGGGAATTTCCTAGTCTGTGGGCAATAAAAACGCGGCGTCCACTCACCCTCTGCGCTTTCACTGGGAGCTGCAATCCTGAGCTCTTCCTAAACGGCCATCTTGGATCGTCCCCTCTGCAGGATACTTTTAAATCAACTTTATTGAGATACAATTTCCAGATAATAAAATATACACTTGTTTTAAACATACAGTATGCAGTTCTGATGAAAATATATGCTCATTAAATCAGTATCACAGCCATGATATAGAAAATATTTATAATTATCAAAAAATTCTCTCATCCTCCTTTTCAGTCACTCTATCATCAGTTGCAATGTTAGGCAACTACTTATTTAGCCATGTACTTTTCCAAGTAGCAATGGGCAGGGAAAATCATGGCTAATCTCCATGGGGAAAATGGTGTAGGAAAACGAAGAAGAGGAAGTAAACATATGCTATGATGATTATTTTATTTGTGAAATTTGAAATACATTTATGCTAATTAATTGCAAAAAGTCAAGAGAAAATTTAACTACGAAAAAAAACCCAGTCAGACATGTATAATTTCCAAGCTAAAATAAAATAAAATGAGCAAAGAAAACTCAAGGAATGCAACAGAAGGTGGTGATAGTAGTAGAGGTAGTGGAGACGGGCAGAAAGAGAGAAGAAAAAAAAGAAAGTAAAAATATACATAAAAAGCAATGTGACACTAGTAAGTCTAAACATACCAGTAATTATTCACACGCATAAGCAAATATGGGAATAAACTATATATTTGCTTACTAAAAGACAGACACTAAGATTAGTTTAAAAAGTAGGCACAGAGATAAATTTTAAAATATGACTTTGTAAGAAATGAAACAAAAATAAAATAATACAAAATGCTTGAAAATTATAGAAAAAGGTATATCAAGTAAATGTGACTCTAGTAATCATAATACAGAAAAAGTATAAGTAAAGTGAGAAGTATTAAACAATATAATGGATAATACACATGGATAACAGTTAAAACTCTCTAAGAATGCCCATTAACACTGGCTCTTGAACACCTCCCACCCATAAGACCTAAGATGATACAGCTCAATGGCTTCTTGAAATCAGACCCACTAAGAGTGCATCCTGCTCCAGGGGCCAATAGCAACTAACTGTCACCAACCCTGGAGCCCTGCTGTCATTCCACATTAACAGTGGGCTGAATTTTTTTAAATGTGGTACATGTACACCATAGAATACTATGCAGTCATAAAAAGAAGGAAATCATATTCTTTGTAGCAACATGGATGCAGCTCAAAGCCGTTATCCTAGGCAAAATAATGGAGAAATGGAAAACAAAATACTGCATCTTCTCACTTTTAAGTGAGGGTAAATAGACACTGGGCACTCAGTTACCGGGGGTGGGGAGGGTGGCAGGAGAAAAAGCGTTGAAAAACTACCCATTGATTACTGTGTTCACTACCTGGGTGATGGCATCATTCATACACCAAACTTCAGCAACACACAATTTACCCATGTAACCAACCTCCACGTATACCCCGAACCTAAAATAAATAAATAAAACTCATCAGTATTGTCTGGGATTGCTTCAGTGTTCTATGCTGTGAGAGCTTTTGAGGTATTAGCATAGTTTTCTTGGGGTGGGAGCACTGGGTTGGTTTTCAGGTTGGGCATGTGTGAGCACAGAGAGCTGACAAGCTATCTGGATACCTCTCCAGAGAGTCGATTGCCATTGCTCTGCTGGCTGTTGGGCCAGGCTCGAACTTACAGAGATGCAGCCAGCAAAGTGATGGCATGGCTTTCTCTCTAGGGAGGCAGGGCTTCCACCAAACTAGATGCCATGCTGGGCATGCCTGAGCACAGAAATGCCAAGCATCTCTGTGGCAGTCTGTTGGAGAGACAGAGCTGCTGCAGGACTGGATGTCAGGCTGCATGTGAGTGTCCGTAGGTGGACCAAGGCCAGACAACTCTGCAGTGGTCTTTCAGGGGTGGTGGGTTGCCACAGGACCACTTACCAGGCTGGGTGCAGGCACATATATGCTCAGTGTGCTTTCTGGTTGTGCAGCACAGTTATGTGTTTGTAATGTGGCTAGTGGCTGTTTGGAAGCTTCCCTTCTGTGCATATCTGCCTGTTCCCTGAGATGGTGGTGTGCCATGCGAGTTTGGACACCAGGGTCTTGGTCAGTATGACATGCCTATGCTCCAGGTAGCTGAGGTTGTGGTCTTACAGGCATTCATGTGAACATAGTGGAATGAGAGCAGGGCCTCAGGGATGGAGACAGTCAGTTGCTACTGACCCCTCATAGAGGATTTGGTTTCAAGAAACCGTTGAGATATATCATCTTAAGTCTTAAGGGTGGGAGGTGCCCAAGGTGGGCTCCTATTCTAAGGCAGTGTAGCTGTGCAAACTTCTGGCTAATCTCCAAACTGGATTCAAAACCTGTAAGGACCAGGAGATTCTCCTGTAGCAAGGATTTCTGGCATGCATGATGACAATTAGGACTGCTGGGGATTTCCAGCTTATCTTTACCCCATAAGAAGAAGTCGTCCTGCCTTTGAGCTAATTCTGGTGAAGGTGAAGGAGACATGTGGCAGAAGTGGATTACTTGTTCTCTTCTCTATGGTGCTATTCTGGCCTTCTGTGCTTCACAGGGATGTTGCCACTTCCCTGGTGCTCTGAAGGATACTTCCTCAGTCACTCCAGTCAAATTATAGATGTTTATTCATTGTTTTGATCTGTTTTAGTTGGGGGAACAAGCACCAGGTAAGTATAGTCAGTCATCTTTCTGACTTCACCTGGACAGGTATTTTAATTAAATGCAATTTCCAGATTGACTTCCTCTTTTATTTAGGATTACTTTAAATGATAATTTTATATTTATAAGTGGACAGAATTTTTTATTTGCTATTTTTTATTATTAATTTGTAATTCAATACCATTGAAATTTATATTATTCAATATTATTCAAGACAAAGGAAAGAATCTTCAGACCTGCAGGAAAAATGCATCAGGCAACCTATGAATACAAACCTATAAAACTAACAGCAGGCATCTCATCACAAATCTTGCAAGTCATAAGGGATTGTAGCCCTATCATCGAACCTCCTTAAGCAAAATAATAGTCAGCTAAAAATTTTTATCCAGCAAAACTAAGCTTCATAAATGAAGGAGGGGAAAAGTATTTTTCAGACAAACAAATGCTGAGAGAATTTGCTATTACCAAACCAGCACTACAAGAAATCCTAAAAGAAGTTCCAAATCTTAAAATAAAACCTCAATATACATCAAAATAGAACCTCCTTAAAGAATAAATCTTGGCTGGGTGCAGCGACTCATGTCCATAATCCCAGCACTTTGGGAGGCCAAGCCTGGTGGATCACCTGAGGTTAGAAGTTTGAGACCAGCCTGGCCAACATGGTGAAAACCCATCTCTACTAAACATACAAAAATTAGCCAGACGTCATGGTGGGCACCTATAATCCCAGCTACTCAGGCCGAGTAGAAAATCACCTGAACCTGGGAGGCAGAAGTTGCAGTGAGCCAAGATCACACCATTGCACTCCAGCCTGGACTACAAGAGGGAAACTCTGTCTCAGAAAAAAAAAAAAAAAAAAGAAATCTCACAAGGCATATGAAGCAATAACACAATAAAAAACAAAGTATCTAGGCAACAACTAACATGATGAATAGAACAGTACTTCACATTTCAATATTAATGTTGAATGTAAAGGGCCTAACTGCTCCACTTAAATGATACTGAATAGCAGAATGGATAAAAAGCAACTAAGCAAATATCTGCTGTCTTCAAGAGACGAACCTAACACATAAGGACTCAAATAAACTTAAGGGAAAGAGGTGGAAAAAGATACTCCATCCAATTGGAAACAAAGAATGAGAAAAGCTATTTTTACATCAGACAAAACAGACTTTAAAGCAGCAACAGTAAAACAAGACAAAGAAGGACATTATATAATGATAAAAGGATCAGTCCAACAGAAAGATATTACAATCTTGAATTTATATGCACCTACACTGGAGCTCCCAAATTTATAAAACAATAGCTGCTAGACCTAAGAAATGAGATAAACAACAACATAATAATAGTGGGGGACTTCAATATTCCACTGACAGCACTAGATAGATCATGAAGATAGAAAGTCAGCAAAGAAATAATGGGCTTAAACTATACCATAGAACAAATGGATTTAGCAGATATTTACATTCTTCTCATCAGCACATGGAGCATTCTACAAGATAGACCATATGATAAGACACAAAACAATTCTCAGTAAATTTAAGAAAATCAAATCATATCAAGTATCCTCTCAGACCACAGTAGAATAAAACTGAAAATCAAGTGCAAAAGGAATCCTCAAGACATTATAAATACATGGAAATTAAATAATCTGCTCTTGAATTATTTTTGGCTTAATGAAATCAAGGTGGAAATTTTAAAATCCTTTGAAAGGAATGATAATAGTGATACAACTTATCAAAACCTCTGGGATACAGCAAAAGCAGTGCTAAGAGGAAAGTTAATAGAATTAAATGCCTACATGCAAAAAGTATGAAAAAGCACAAATAGCCTACTATTACACCTCAAGGAAATAAAGAGACAAGAACACACTAAACCCAAACATAGAAAAAGAAAAAAATAAAATAACAAAGATCAGAGAAGAACTAAATAAAAATGAAACAAACAAAAAAAAAAAACAAAAGATAAATAAAAAAAAAACTGGTTTTTTTAAAAAAAAAAAAAAAAGGATAGATTATTAGCATGATTAACCAAGAAGACAGAAGATTCAATTAAGCTCAATTAGAAATGAAACTAGAGATATTACAACCAATACCACACAAATACAAAAGATAATTCAAGGCTACTCTGAACACCTTTATGCACACAAACAAGAAAATCTACAGGAAATAGAAAAATTCCTGAAAATATACAACCCTCCTAGATTAAATCAGGAAGAAATAGAAACGCTGAGCAGACTAATAACAAGCAACAAGGTTGAATCAGTAATTTAAAAAAAAAAAAGTTGCCAACAACAACAAAAAAAGTCCAGCACCAGATAGATTCACAGCTGAATTCTATCAGACATTCAAGAATTGGTGCCAATCCTACTAAAGCTATTCTAAAGATAAGGAGGGAATCCACCCTAAATCATTCTATAATGCCAATATCATCCTAATACCAACACCTGAGAACAACAAAACAAAAAAAAATAAATACAGACCAATATCCCTGATGAACATAGATGCAAAAATCCTTAGCAAAATACTAGCTAACCAAATTGAACAGCATATCAAAAAGATAATACATCATGATCAAGTGAGTTTCATACCAAGGTTGCAGAAATGATTTAACACATGCAAGTCAATAAATATGACACATCACATAAACATAATTGAAAACAAAAACCATGTGATCATCTCATTAGACACAGAAAAAGCATTTGATAAAATCCAGCATCACTTTATAATTCAAACCCTAAACAAAATAGGCATACAAGGGACTTACTTCAAAGTAATAAAAGCCATATATGGCAAACCCACAGGAAACATAATACTGAATGGGAAAGAGTTGAGAGCATTCCTTGAGAGAACTAGAACAAGACAAGAATGCTCATTTTCACCATTTCTATTCAACATAGTACTCAAGTCCTGGCCAGAGCAATCAGAAAAGAGAAAGAAATAAAGGCATCCAAATTGGCAAAGAGGAAATTAAACTGTCATTCAACCCCTTTTATAATAGCTGAAAAAAAAAAAAAGAATATGCCTAAGGAGGTGAAAGACCTTTACAAGAAAAACTACAAAACACTGCTGAAAGAAATCATAGATGATACAAATAAATAGAAACACATCCCATGCCCATGGCTGGGTAGAATCAATATTGTGAAAATGACCATACTGCCAAAAGCAATGTACAAATTCAATGCAATTCTCATCAAAATATCATCATCATTCTTCATAGAACTAGAAAAACAATCCTAAAATTCATATGGAACCAAAAAAAAACCTACATAGCGAAAGCAAGACTAAGAAAAAAAGAACAAATCTGGAAGCATCACATTATCTGACTTCAAATTATACTTCAAGGACATAGTTACCAAAACGGCATAGTACTGGTATGAAAATAGACATATAGAACAATGGAACAAAATAGAGATCCGAGAAATAAAGACAAATAGTTACAGCCAACTGATCTTTGTCAAAGTATACAAAAACATAAATTGGGGAAAGAACATCCTGTTCAATAAATGGTGCTGGGAAAACTGGCAAACCACGTACAGAAGGATGAAACTAGATTGTCATCTCTCACCTTACACAAAAATTAACTCAAGATGGATCAAAGACTTAAATCTAGGAGATTAAGCCACAAAGAATCTAGAAAATAACATTAGGAAAACTCTTCTAAACATTAGCTTTAGCAAAGAATTTATGACTAAGACCCCCAGAGCAAATGCAACAAAAACAAAAATAAATAAATGGAACTTCATTAAACTAAAAAGCTTCTACACAGCAAAAGAAAGAATTGGCAGAGTAAATGGACAACCCACAAACAGGGAGAAAATATTTGCAAACTACGTATCTGACAAAACACTAATATCCATAATCTACAAGGACCTCAAACAAATCAGCAAGAAAAAAACAAATAATCACACCAAAAAGTGGTTAAAGGACATAAATAAATAATTCTCAAAAGAAGATATACAAATGGCCACATCACTAATCATCAGGGAAATGCAAATTAAAACTACAATGAGATACCACCTTATTCCTGCAAGAATGGCCATAACTAAAAAGTCAAGAAACGATAGATGCTGGTGTGGATGTGGTGAAAAGGGAACACTTTTACACTGCTTGTGGGAATGTAAGCTAGTACAACCACTATGGAAAGCAGTACAGAGATACCTTAAAGAACTAAGAGTAAAACTACCACTTGATCCAGCAATTCCACTACTGGGTATCTACCCAAAGGAAAAGAAGTCATTATATGAAAAAGACAAACACACACAATGTTTATAGCAGCACAATTCAGTTGCAAAGATATGGCACCAACCTATATGTCCATCAATCGAGTGGATAAAGAAAATCTCATACATATACACCATGGAATACTACTTATGCATAAAAAGAAATGAAATAATATATTTTGCAGCAATTTGGATGGAGCTGGAGACCATTATTTTAAGTGATTTAACTCAAGAATGGAAAACCAAATATTGCCTGTTCTCTATTGTAAATGGGAGCTAAGCTATGAGGACAAAAAGGCATAAAAATGGTATAATCAACTTTGGGAACTCAGGGAAAAAGGTTGGGAGGGGAGTGAGAGATTAAAGACTACATATCGGGTACAGTGTACACTGCTTGGGTAATGGGTGCACTAAAATCCCAGAAATCACCATTAATGAAACTTATCCATGTAACCAAAAACCACAGTTGCCCCAAATCTATTGATATAAAAGTAAAAAGTAACAGAATTCCATACACTAAGAACTATAAACCTTTTCTGAATGAATGTGAAGACATCAAAAAATGAAAAGCTATGCAGTGTTCATAAAGGAGAAGAATTCATATTGTTAAAATAACCATACTACCCAAAGCAATCTACAGATTTAATTGAATATCTATCAACGACTTATGCACTGTTGGTTGGATTGTTAACTAGAATAGCCATTACAGAAAACAGTACAGAGGTTCCTCAAATAATTAAAAACAGAACTACCATGGGATCCAGCAATCCGACTAATGGATATATATCCAAAGAAAATGAAATAAATACATCAAGCAGATACCTAAAGTCCCGGTTTATTGTGGCACTATTTCCAAGACCCCAAATGTGAAAACAACCTACATCTTCAACAACAAAAGAATGGATAAATATAAATGTAGCATATATTCACAATGGAATACTATTCAGTCATAAAAAGGATGAAGTGTTGTCATTCATGAGAACATGTGAAACTGTAGGACATGATATTAAATGAAATAAGCCAGACACAGAAAGACTAGTACCACATTATCTCACTCATACGTGGAATCTTAAAAAAAATGATATTGAGGTTGATGAAAAGATTGAATTTGGGGGGAAGATCCAAGATGGCTGTTTAGTAACAGCTCAGGATTGAAGCTCCCAGTGAAAGCACAAAGGGTGAGTTGACGCCACATTTCCAGACGGATTCTTATTGCCCACAGACCAGGAGATTCCCAGGCGGAGGAGCCTCATGGGTCACCAGCATGGCTGTTTTGGCTAGTGCGGCTGCTTTGCCAGCATCCTGGCGCGGCATTCTCCATACAAAATACACTGGTCCAGGTGCCATTTTAGCTGGCGATTGGAACCCCGGGAAGCCACCCATTCATCTGATTAAAAAGGGGACTGAACAGGGAGCCAGGCCAGGAGATTAATGGGCAAAAAAAAGCACCAAGAATCTCAGCGCCACTGTTTAAGCTGGCACAGTGAGTTGCCGCACGGGAAATCACACAGATTCCGGCGCCTTTTCAACAGGTGACTGGAACACCTGGGAGAGAGTAGACTGTTCAACTGAAAAAAATTGAAAAAAGGCTCTGAGGCAGGGAGGCAGGTGATCAGGCTTGGCTGGTCCCACCTCCACGAAAGAAAAGCAATCAGAAACTCTCTGGATTGAGAGTTTAACAGCAAGCACAGCTGAACCCCGGATGGTCCAGTTCTGTGGGGAAGGGGCGTCCGCCATTATCGAGGCACTACACCACTAGGAGTAGTCCACCATTGCTGAGGCAGCCTGTTGTTGCTAAGGCAACCTGCCATTGCTGAAGCTGTCTGCCATTGCCAAGGCAACCTGCCATTACAGAGAGAGTCCACCAATACAGAGGTGGGCCACTATTGCCAAGGCAGTTCTAACTACACCCATATAAACAGGACTGCAGGGAAGTTCACACGACAGCTGGGCAGAGCCCACAGCAGCTCAGCAAAGCCTCTGCAGGCAAACAGTGACTAGGCTGCCTCCTTGCAGGGCAGGGCGACCCTGAAAAAAAAGTCAGCAGCACAATGGAAACTCATAAATAAAGCCCTAACTCCCTGGGACAGAGCACCTGGGAACACAAAGCAGTTTATGAGTTCTGCTGCAGCAGATCTAAACGTACCTGCCCAGCAGCTCTGAATGAACAATGGAGCTCACAGCTCAGCACTTAAGCTCCTATAAAGGACAGACTGTTTCCTCAAGCAGCTCCCTGACCCCCCGTATATCCAAAGAGCCACCTCATAAAGGAGAGATCAGACTGACATTTGGTGGGTATCTTTCTGGGACAAAGATAGCAGAAGAAGAAACTGGTAGCAACCCTTAATGTTCTGCAGCTGCTGCAGGTGATCCCCAGGCAAGCAGGGCCTGGAGTAGACCTCAGCAGCCCTACAGCAGAGAGGTCAGATTGTTCTAAGGAAAACTAAGAAACAGAAATAACTTCATCATCAACAGAATGTCCACTCAGAGACCCAATCTGAAAGTCATCAACTACAAAGACAATAGGTGGATAAATCCACAAAGATGGGAAGAAACCAGCGCAAAAAGGATGAAAACACCTGAAACCAGATCACCTCTCCTCCTACAAGGGATCACAACTCCTCACCAGCAAGGGAACAAGGCTGGATAGAGAATGAGTTGATGAAATGACAGAATCAGGCTTCAGAAGGAGGGTAATAAGAAATGTCCGTGAGCTAAAAGAATATGTTCTAACGCAATGCAAAGAAACTAAGAACCTTAAAAAAAATTTGATGAAATGCTAATGAGAATGGACAACTTAGAAAGGAAAATAGGTGAATTGATGGAGCTGAAAAACACAACACGAGAACTTCGCAAAGCATGCACAAGTTTCAACAGCTGAATTGACCAAGCAGAAGAAAGGATATCAGAGGTTGAAGATCAACTTAATGAAATAAAATGAGAAGGCAAGATTAGAGAAAAAAGAGTAAAAAGGAATGAACAAAATCTCCAAGAAATGTGGGACTATGTGAAAGGATTCCCTGTTCAATAAATGGTGTTGGGAAAGCTGGCTAGCCATGTGCAGAAAGCAGAAACTGGACCCCTTCCTGACACCTTACACTAAAATTAACTCCAGATGGATTAAAGACTTAAACATAAGACCTAACACCATAAAAACCCCAGAAGAAAATCTAGGCAAAACCATTCAGGACATAGGCGTAGGCAAGGACTTCATGACCAAAACACCAAAAGAATTGGCAACAAAAGCCAAAATAGACAAATGGGACCTAATCAAACTCCAGAGCATCTGCACAGCAAAAGAAACAGTCATTAGAGTGAATCAGCAACCAACAGAATGGGAAAAAATTTTTGCAGTTTACCTATCTAACAAAGGGCTGATATCCAGAATTTACAAAGAGCTAAAACAGATTTACAAGAAAAAGACAAACGAGCCCATTCAAAAGTGGGTAAAGGATATGAGCAGACACTTTACAAAAGAAGACATACATGAGGCCAACAAACATAGGAAAAAATGCTCATCATCACTGGTCATCAGAGAAATGCAAATCAAAACTACATTGTGATACCCTCTCATGCCAGTTAGAATGGCGATCATTAAAAAATCTGGAGACAACAGATGCTGGAGAGGATGTGGAGAAATAGGAACACTTTTATACTGTTGATGGGAGTGTAAATTAGTTCAACCATTGTGGAAGACAGTGTGGCAATTCCTCAAGGACCTAGAACTAGAAATTCCATTTGATCCAGCAATCCCATTACTGGGTATGTATCCAAAGGATTATAAATTGTTCTACTATAAGGACACATGCACATGAATGCTCATTCCAGCACAGTTTACAATAGCAAAGACCTGGAACCAACCCAAATGCCCATCGATGACAGACTGGACAAGGAAAATGTGGCACATGTACACCATGGAATATTATGCAGCCATCAAAAATGATGAGTTCATGTCCTTTGTAGTGACATGGATGAACGTGGAAACCATCATTCTCAGCAAACTGACAGAAGAGCAGAAAATCAAACACCGCATGTTCTCACTCATAGGCAGGTGTTGAACAATGAGAACACATGGACACAGGGAGGGGAGCACCACACACTGGGGTCTGTTGGGCAGAAATAGGGGAGGAACAGTGGGGGGTGGGGAGTTGGGACGAGAGAGAGCATGGGGAGAAACGCCAGATATAGGTGATGGGGAGGAAGGCAGCAAATCACACTGCTATGTGTGTACCTATGCAACAATCTTGCATGTTCTTCACATGTACTCCAAAACCTAAAATGCAATAAAAAAATGGCATTATAAAAGCAAAGCAAAAGGGAGACTAGGGAAAAGAAGTGTTCAGAAGGATTGGAAGAAGTTGATTACAGAGTATAAAGTTAAAATTAGATAGGGGTGGGAGGAGGTATGCCATCAGCTAAGAACCTGTGACTTAATTGGGAAACCCATATGAAGCATGTTGAGCATGGGGAGAACATAAATTGGGATAAATTTTAAAAATCTTACTAGGGCTACCACATTGAGGAATAATTTGTGTGGACAAGCATGGGCACAGGGAGACAAACTGGAAATCAAACACAGCATGTTCTCACTCATAGGCAGGTGTTGAACAATGAGAACACATGGACACAGGGAGGGGAGCACTACACACTGGGGTCTGTTGGGCAGAAATAGGGGAGGAACAGTGGAGGGTGGGGAGTTGGGGAGAGAGAGCATGGGGAGAAATGCCAGATATAGGTGATGGGTAGGAAGGCAGCAAATCACACTGCTATGTGTGTACCTATGCAACAATTTTGCATGTTCTTCACATGTACCCCAAAACCTAAAATGCAATTAAAAAAAAGAAAAAAAAATCAGAAGTACAAGAAAAAAACACCCATGGGAGTTTCTATAATGACACTTAAGCTCAGAGTTTCCAGAGTTCAGTTTCCACGTTGTATTTGGCTTGCAGATGTGCAGAAGACAAGAGCTGAGCTTTGGGAGCTTCTGCCTAGATTTCAGAGGATGTATGGAAATGCCTAGATGTCCAGACAGAAGTCTTCTGCAGGGCAAAACTCCTGGAGAACCTCTGCTGGAGTAGTGTGGAGGGGAATAGTGGCATTGGGAACCCTACACAGAGTTCCCTCTGAGGCACTGCCTACTGGAGCTGTGGGAAGACGGCCACTGTCCTCCAGACCCTAGAAAGGTAGATCCACTGATAGCTTGCACCATGGTCCTGGAAAAGCCACAGGCACTCAATGCCAGCTCATGAAAGTGGATAAAGGGATTGTACCCTGCAGACCCACAGTGGTAGAGCTGCCCAAGGCCTTGGGAGCCCAAACCTTACATCAATGTGCCCTGGATGTGAGACATGGAGTCAAAGAAGATCATTTTGGAGCTTTAAGATTTAATGATTACTCTGTTTGATTTTGGACTTAACATGGAGCCAATGGCCCCTTTGTTTTGTCCAATTTCTCCCATTTGGAATGGAAACATTTACCCAATGCCTGAACTCCCATTTTATCTTGGAATAACTAACTTGTTTTTATTTTACAGGGTCATAGGCAGAAGGGACTTACCTTGTCTCAGATGAGACTTTGGACTTGGACTTTTGGATTAATGCCAGAATGAGCTCAGACTTTGGGGGACTGTTGGGAAAAGTGATTGGTTTTAAATGGAAAAGGACATGAGTTTTGGGAGATGCCAGGGGTGGGATGCTATTATTTGGCTCTGTGTCCCCAGTGAAATCTCATCTTGAATTGTAATCTCCACATGTTGAGGGAGGGACCTGGTGCGAGGTGATTGAATCATGGGGGCAGTTTCCCCCATGCCGTTCTCATGATAGTGAGGGAGTTCTCGGGAGATACAATGGTTTAAACTTGGCAGTTTCTCCTGTGTTTTCTCTCTCTCCTGCCACTTTGTGAAGAAGGTGCATGCTTCCGCTTCACCTTCTACCATGATTGTAAGTTTCCTGAAACCTCCCCAGTCACACAGAGCTGCAAGTGGATTAAATCTCTTATGTTTATAAATTATCCAATCTCTGGTATATCATTATAGCAATGAGAAAACAAATTAATACAGTATTATAGGATTTTTAGGAGCAAGAAACATCCTAGAGATTATAAAAATAAATCATCTTAAAGAATGACTAAAGGTACTTAATCTAATAAAGAAGAAAAGGGCTTTCCAGGTAGAGGGAAAATAATGAGCAATAGCACAGGGGCATTGAAACAACAGGAAGCATACCAGTAGACTCCAAGCAGTTCAATTCTACTAGCACAAAAAGTTGGATAAAGGGAGTGATTATAATATGGAAAATGAAAAAATAGGAGTATGTCATGGAGAGCCTTTCTTGACAGGAGCAGTTCCTCTTCATTGTGTTCATGAATACAATGGCATGATCAAGTTTGTATTAGATGTAGGGCATCTGGACCACTATCCAGAAGGCTTATTTAAAGGAAATAAGGACTAGTGTAGGAAAACAAGTCAATTATGATTATAGCAGTCTGCATAAGAACCTAAACTGAGAAAGTAGCAATAGAAATTGTGAAGATGAAACTGATTGGAACAGTACTTCACAGGAAATTTGGCAGGTCTTACTGGCTATCTGGTTATATAGGAAAAGAGAGGAGGAAGCGTCTAGGATAACTAATTGGTTTTATCATTTGGAATGTCAGGGCAGTGGAGCCACTAATTGAAACTGTAAACAAGACAGGGCTGATTTCAGGGTAAGTTAACTCACTCAGTGTTGGACATGTTAAGTTTGGGAGGCCGGCGGAATATCAACAAAAGGGTCCTGGCAGACAGATGAATGTGTAAATTGGAAGCTCACGAGATGGCAGAACTAGAGATATAATGCGATGGTCTAAAACCATGAGTTCAGAGATCAAGCCAAGAGAGCACATCAAGAGAAAATTGCAGTGAGAAAAGGAAAGAACAACAATCTTTAACATTTCTATAGATAATGGCTTCAATGAAAGGCTTCTAATTGCTTTAGGTTGTTGGTCACATCTAACATACAGCAAGCAAGTATAGCACTCTCGTATGCTCTGATGCACACTTTCTTGAATGTAAGACGATTTTTTTCAATTTGAATATTTCTGGAATTGGATCACATTTTTAAAATGATTTCCACCCTCATCCCCAGAGAAGCTATTATTTAACACATTAAGCCTCTTGAAAATTTTGAAAATGCTTCAGGTAGTGGTCTATAAGAATGAGATTCTGATACTGATTTATGTAGACAAAGTATACTGGAAAATGTTTTCATGGTCACTACATGTTGGGGAAGCGGGGATAGGTAAATTTGTCAGAGGGAGGAGAAGGTAACTATGCAGTCACTAACCAGACCTTGGAGCTCTGAAGCTAGAACTGTTCCTTCAGAATTGTACCAAGTTGGGAGAATTAGACCAGGGCCTTTGTAAACAACCTTCCCGCACTCCTAACCCAGGAATACTGAGTGTAGGTTGCCCTTGGGGAGTGGCTGTGATATTGTACAAAAAGAGTTTGTCCCAGAGAGAACTGTCATCTTGGAAACTAGGAAGCAGCACTCCCAGCAACTTGAATAACAAATTCTTCATTCCTGAAAGATTCTATGGACATAGAATGGTATCCACTACACATGGTATTTAAGAATAAAATGAATATGGCATTGTTTTCTCAATATGATTAGATTTTAACATGATCATGAGGTATTAAACAAATTTGTGCTATCACAACTCATTTCAAATTCACTTTAGTAAAAGGTTGGGTTATTTAGAATCCTGTTGTGTTTGGAATAAAGTGGAGAAACATAATTATTCCTGAAAATTTTTTTTAAAAAAATAAAATAGGTTTGAAAAAGACATTCACTGCAAAAGTTCTAGAGTTTTAATGAAAAATAATTTGTCAATGAAAGAGTAAAATAATTTGGGTAAGTGTTAATTTACTGAGCACTTCAGTGTAAGAAGAATATTTACCATGGAGTTAGTGCAGTTGAGGCTGAAGAGCTCCTCACCTGCATTGCCTATTTCCGAGGAAGAAATAGCCTCAGGCCTGTAGTGGAGGTGTGGAGAGTGGCCCCAGCCTGGTCCTCACCTTCTGCCTTCTAAAAATCATCCTGGGTTTCCAGCAGATGCTGTCAGCAGGCAGGCTGCCAGCATTTCGTTCAAGCTATCTACGCTTCAATGACAACCTAACCCCAGTGGACTTCAGGGAGATTTTGGACTTTACCTGTGACCCTAATAATGTAAATGCAAAGCCTTGTGGCTACTATCTCCCAGGCTCTTGGCTACTTTCTATTTCCTCCCCTCATCTCTCCCAGAAAGACCTGCTCACAAGGATAAAGATGGGGAGTCAAGATGGGGCTGCCAGGTTGGAGCTGCTGCCAAGGCACTGGCCTGTCTGAGACCATGCCAAGTGAGGCCCAAAAGCTGAACTTCTCTGAGGCTTCCTTCCAAACAAGAACTTCCTGGGCAAGAAGCCACAGAGGAAGTAAGAAATGTGGCATTTCCAATAATAAGTTACCAATTAAGTAAATGAATACTTCCTAAACCAGAAACAATAAAAAGTAAATAAATTGCAGTCCACTTTGCTAGAGAAAAGAATGAATTTTCTGTCTATTCTATTTATAGAACATATTTAAAATCATTATTTGAAAAAAGAAATCCAAGAATATGTATATAAAACTTCATAAGAAATAAAGTATTATAATGAGCCAGGAAGTTATTAGTAACAATAATATTTTTAAGTGGGTTATTTTTTAGATATTTGCTGTCTATAATTTGTGATTTTTTTCCTACTCTAGAGTAATACCTTTGAAATGTTCTAATTAACTAATTTTGTATTCATAGTTTGTGATTCATTTTCTCAAAGAGAGCTGAGACACTGTAAAAGCTTGAGGCCCTACAAACCTGGATTCTCTCCTGCATATAATGTGTTAGGCACTTTGCCAAGCACTAAATTTGATGCTCGCAATAACCCTATGAGGTAGACACTGTCTTTACTGCACTTCACAGATGGGAAAGCTGAGAATGACGAATGTAAAGAACTTGTCAAAGGTGACTCACAGAGGACAGGCAGTGTCAGGATTTGAACATGTGGCCTCACTCCTGGGCTCATGCTGTTTACATTCTGGGCGACAATAAAATAGGAAATTTATTATTTTGATGCACCCTTGATATGCTGCCTTTCATTTGTCATTCATTATTTGCTGTGGCCCCCACACCTCCATTTTTTTCTTTTTGAGATGGAGTCTTGCTCTGTTACCCATGCTGGAGTGCAATTGCATGATCGCGGCTCACTGCAACCTCCACCTCCGGGGTTCAAGCAATTCTCCTGTCTCAGCATCCCAAGTAGTTAGGATTACAGGTGCCCACCACCAAGCCCGGCTAATTTTTGTAATTTTAGTAGAGATGAAGTTTCACCATGTTGGCCAGGCTGGTCTCGAACTCCTGACCTGTGATCTGCCACCTCAGCCTCCCAAAGTGCTGGGATTACAGGCGTGAGCCACCTCACCCGACCTACTGTGCCTCCTTTTGATTAGGGAGATGTCCTAGGTTCTGAATAATATCAAACAAGTTTAAGAGAGTTCTTAATCCTCCAAAACATAAAGACTAATGAGGAGACCCAAATGGCTGTAACAACAAGAATAACAAAATACAAAGATGTTATGAAGAAATGAAGGAGAAATAATGAATTAAACATTCTGATTTGCCAAGTGGAAGATTGTGATTAATGGTATATAAACATCTGATAAATCTTCCTTTCATTCATGGAACATTAGGAAGCTAATGTAATAATATTTTAAAGTTTCAACTCAATAGATAAATTTGGGGCTATAAATTTTTAAAGTTTCATTTCAAGATTTACCAATTAACATATGTTTTCTGAGTTCCTGTGATGTCACTGGCATTCTGAAGAGCATTTGGTGATTGAATCAAGAAATAAATGTATATCTGGAGAAAATAGCAGAGATTGTATAATCTACTTTTTTTTTCCATGAGGGAGCTGAGGGCAAAAAAATGCATGGCATGTATTCTAAGAGCCATCTTTTTCATAAAGTTTTTCCATAAATGACCACAGTCAGATGTCATTTTGTCATTTTCTAGATGCAGCTTAGGGTTTGTTGTTCTTTTATGACTCTTGCCTTTAGTTGTGTACCTGTTTTATACATAATTGAAATCATGAGTTTTTAACCTTTTAAAAAAATTGTCAATTACATCTTTAACATCTAAAAACTATGCATTCTCCCCTCAGAAAAATGCATAAAAGCACATATCCAAACCTTAGATAAAATCCTTTGAAGTTAAAACATTGATTTCTGTAGAGGGTCTTAGGACCCCAGGTAGAGGCTCTCTCTTTTGGAATACTGACTCCATTAAAGATTTTGTCTGTATATCTCCAATAGTGTGTAACATTGCAATCTACATGATAGAAGCTTAATAAATGTTCATTGATTTGAATTATCCAATGAGTAAGTAGTAGCCAAGAGGAAATACAAACCGGTTTTTAACTCCCTACTTGTCTTGTCTTACACTGTTTCATGACCTATCTGTTAAAGAAAAAAAAAAAAAGACATAATCACTGCAATCACTGCCACTGTAAGCTCAGTTTTATAGTGGAAATACGGTAAAAATTAAATTACAAACTCATTTTACTACTTGGTTATGACTCTACATGCAATAAAAATACATGTTTAGGTGAGGACAGTATCTGTAACATAGAAGACACTCAATATTTGTTGAATTATTGTGAATACCTGAAAAAATGAGTAATAAATAATACTGAATAAACACTGTTGTCAATGGAGAAGGCCTTGGAATGGGTGGTAATTGAGGTTAGTTTTGAAGAGTGGATAAAGTTTGAATAGAAAGAACAAGGATATTCCAAGCTCATATAGACCCAGCATAAATAATACTACCAAGTATGAGAAAACCTAAGAGGTACCACTGACTGAAAAGCATTGAAGGAAGTCAAAGGAAATACATGTGGATAGGCAGGTCGAAGCCAGATTGCATGAGCCCTTCAAAGCCAAACTAAGGAATCTGATATGATTTGCTCGGCAATTGTATATCACTTTAGATTCTTAGACAGTGATGCTACCTAACAATTGTACTTGACAGGGATTAGTCAGTAATTAAACGCATAACTGAAGAGAAATAAAAAACTTCCGCACATTATTAACATCAGCTTGTATAAAAACTCAGACCAGTCATTTACCTATTAGATAAACCAAGAGCCTGATCTGATAAATAACCTTTCTACTTGAATAAATTAGTTTATAATTCCTGGTCATCAGTGGTCATTCCTTTAACAGAAGAACAAGACTATTGAAAGAGTGAGAATTTATAGTTGATTACATGCTAAACTTAAACACTAAAATTAAATGTGTTAATTTTTAGCTAACTGGGTAACAGGCTGCATCATAATTAGTTGAGGTCATAGCATGAAATCTCCCAGTTTCACCAATACGAATCCCCAACAGGAGGTCTCAACTGCATTGTAGCACTCTGCTACTGTTGCTTCTATAAGTATTTTTTGGGAAGAAAACCCTGCTGTGTATCAAGTATTCATATTGCTTCTACATTTCAGCCTGTCTACTAGTCATTACATAATCTCTCTCCAAATCCATTCACTATATGTTTGGTTTATAAATCCCTTTAGAACATTTGCTGTAGATAAAAGTAGATGTGAGCAATGCCTTTTGTCCCCAGAACATCTGTTCTGCTCTCTCCCTGACCTAAATCTCTCTACTGCACCTTTAACATCATATTCTCCATCTTCAAATAACTGTTATTCTAATAATTAATGTGAAATTACACTTGAGAATGTTTTCCTAATATATGGACAAGATAAAAGTGAGCCAAAAGTTATTAAATGACTTGTTCCAAGTTTCCACAGTGCAGTTAGAACAACCAAGAGAAGAAACAGTTTACTATTGTTTATTTCCGTGGCCCAGGAATAATAGCACTGGAATGCAGTAGTGCGATCTTGGCTCACTGCAACCTCCGCCTCCCAGCTTCAAGCAATTACTCTACCTCATCCTCCCAAATAGCTGGGACTGCAGGGGCATGCCGCCATGCCTGGCTAATTTTTTGTATTTTAGTAGAGACGGGGTTTCACTGTGTTGCCCAGGCTGGTCTCGAACTCCTGAGCTCTGACGATCTACCTGCCTCAGCCTCCCAAAGTGATAAGATTACAGTCATGAGCCACTGTGCCTGGCCTATTTTTGTTGTTGTTGTTGTGGTTTGTTTGGTTTTTTTTGAGACAGAGCCTCACTCTGTCATCAGGATGGAGTGCAGTGGTGTGATCTCAGCTCACTGCAACCTCCGTCTCCCAAGTTTAAGCAATTCTCCTGCCTCAGCCTCCTGAGTAGCTGGGACTACAGGCACACACCACCATGCCCAGCTAATTTTTGTATTTTTAGTAGAGACAGAGTTTCACCATGTTGGCCACAATGGTCTCAATCTCTTGACCTCGTGATCTGCCCACTGTGGCCTCCCAAAGTACTGGGATTACAGGTGTGAGCCACTGCACCTGGCCCCTATTTTTTTTTTATTATACCACATTGTCTCTCATCTTTCCCCAACTGCCCAAGAAGGTTCCAATGTTGGCTTTCCATTGTGTGTGTATGTGTACACATGCATGTACATGTGTACATGTGCCACTGAGAGGTCAAAAGAGAAAAAAGTCTCTGTTTTTACTGAGTTGACGCATTTTTTTAATGTGACTGTATAGATTGCTGATATGTGTCATGGACACACAGAGGTAAGTAGTAGCGACTTTCTGACAGATATGTTCTAGCTAGTACTTTATGCAAAAATTATTTTTTGATCAAAAATAATTATGGTCAAAAGGTATATGTAACTCTAGGTAAAGTTAAGTTTATTTATGAGATTCAATTATCAATATTTCCCAAGGTTACACTCAGCAAATTCACAGTTAGACATCATTAAGTAGAATTTTCTAATATTTGAATTTTCTTTCAACAAATACAAATTTTAATTTAAGGAGAAGGAGATATTTGTGCAAAGAACAAAGCTGAATATTGGTGTATTAATCATTTATATGTGAACTTAATGGCTATACTTTGTTGTTAACTCTAAACATATATTCAGAAAAAAATCACACTTTATAATAAACAACTTTTGAAGGGAGACAGGTACACTACAAGAACAAAATCTTACATTCAGGATCTCTATAGTAGAGTGTACTAGTTCAAAAGTTGTATCTAATGTTTACTCCTAATCAAAAGAATTTAACAATTGTTTAGAAAAATCACTCCTGAGCAGAAATTACTTCAATCTGAGCTATAAGTTTCTGAATTAGAAGTTCACAGTATACAGTCAAAACAAAATAAGGATTCTTTGTCTCAGGAACTACAAAATGAGTCATTTAATATCTGCGATTTATATTCAACCAATGGAAAGAATAAGCTTTCTGCACCAACAACCACTTAGTCAAACCAATTAACGATTGGACGTGAGCATCTGAAGAGATACTGTGGACTATTAAATGAAAAGAAATCTTATAGTAGGGTAAAAAGGCCTTGCAAGAGAATTGCCTTTGGGAAAAAAATGTTTTCTCAGTTTCCAGTAGAAATATATGAAACATAAATTATATGGGAATGGAAAATATGTTAGCAATCCTGTTACTTCACCTTAAATTCCCTTAGGTACCCATTATCACGCTAGAACCAAATATTTACATTATGCAAACAACATTATGAGAAAAGAAGATGAAAGAAAATTTTTTTTCCACTCATAGCATTCTAGCACCTGTGCTAGAATTAGGCATCAAGACACAATGAAGAAGCCTGTCTGGACTGCCACTTACCCTTTTATTTATTTATTTTTAAATAAATAATGCACATGAAGAAATACATGTATAGTTTAAAGTCCCTTTGGACACTGAGAAAGCTGTTTCCAGGCAAAGCAAAAGATTATTATAACTTATATTGCCCCTTTTTAAAAATGTCTTCTCTTCTTCTTTTTCTTCTTTTTTTTTTTTTTTAACATGGGTTAATTTAACAGGCCAACTCATAAGAGAAAAAAAAAGAAGGAAAGAAATTGTGTTTCACAGTGCATCTCATATAAGAGATCAGAGCAAGAATTAAAAGGCATTCTGTGAGAAGAAAAATGTACAATAATGGAAGACAGGCACTCTCTCAGACTGTACTCAATTAAGGTAAAAGAGGACCATTAATAAGTCTCAGAGCTACAGAGAGAATGTAAATGCATGCTGGCTGTGAGCTGAATATACAGATGTCAGCTGGTAAGGGTACAAAGCCAGGCTGACATGGCCACAAAATGTAAGTGGAGAAGAAGAAATTTTAATAAGGGAGAACTGGCATTGAAGCATGCTCATTGCAATACAAATCTCTCCAAAATGTATAATTAATATTTACTGAGGACTTCTTGGTGTGAAGTACTTCTTAGAAGCTATACCTAGGGTAATGAAGAGGTGACTTGTTGAACGTAAAGAATATTTTGTTCTTAATGTTGCAAATATCTGAGGAAAACACCCAACGAACTTGGTTCTAGTGACAGTAAGGATGGATTGAACAAGACTATTGAGCCCCGAAGGGGAGACTGGCAGGAGAGATGTTCTGTAGGAAGAAAGTGGTAAAATGAAAAACAGTGTCTGTTTTAACTCAGAGCTGAACTTCCCAAATACAAAAGGCAAGCGCAACTCTGAGGTAAAACTAACACCCACGTTCTGAGCTTTTAATAGCACACAGGACGGCAACCCATAAAGACAATTTCTGATCAAATTTTATGGAACTTTATAGCCAAGACATAAAGCTATCTCCATGAAGGAAGCTTTACAACAGGGCTTTCCATCAAGTGTTCGACAGAAACAGAACCATTGGAAAAGTCTCTGATATTCAAACAAAAAACTGAAAACAGTGATACAATATTCATTCAGTAGAATGAAGCGCATAAAACACAGGGGATAGCTCACTTCTGGACACGGTATTGGTGGCATTTGCCTTCCTACCTCTAACAAACATAGTCACACTTTCCCTCCAGCTATAATAAAATACTGCTATCAAGCTAGATAATCAGCACATTGGCTTCCAAAGCACACAGAATCGGTAGTTTCCCTATCAGAATCCTACAGCTTTATGAAGCCACGTACTGACAGGATGGCAATGTAAAAAGAAAATAAAACCAAAAGAAAAACAGATAAACAGCTGTTTTCCCCTGCATTAAAGCATCATTGCATATACATAGTAGTATAGGTTCTTGTATAGTGGAAACTCTTTTTGTTCTCTACACGCTGAATGACAACATGAATAGTTTTGTTCTGTTTTGGTTGTTATTTTCCAAACTTTATTATCAGAAAAATCATTCCCTATGTGCATGTTGCTCATAATGTCCTCCCTTCTAGGAAGAGAAGCTATAGCTTATCCTCCATTTCTAATTTAACTGTTCATTTAATTTTAACACTTCAAAATACCATGTGGATGCTTTGACTTGTCAAAACTGGCCATCAATTTTGGGGAGAATCCATCAAAATGACAACATCAGTGTTTCATACAACGTATTTCACAAAGAAAGGCAAAACTAACTTTTCTAAGACATTGTGTAGCCATGTTGGCTGCAGTCTGCAATCATCATGTCCGGTTTTTTGTTGTTTTTTTAAATGGAAATCTTTTATATTATACTTTAAGTTCTGGGGTACATGGGCAGATGGTGCAGGACTGTTATATAAGTAGACACATGCCATGGTGGTTTGCTGCATCCATCCCCCCATCATCTACATTAGGTATTACTCCTTGTTATCACTCCCCAATCCCTCCACCCCCTGATATCCCTCCCCTAGCTCCCCCACCCCCCAACAGGCCCCAGTGTGTGATATTCCGCTCATCGTGTCCATGTGTTCTCATTGTTCAACATCCACTTATGAGTGAGAACATGTAGTGTTTGTTTTTCTGTTCTTGGGTCAGTTGCACAATAGCAAAGACTTGGAATCAACCCAAATGCCCATCAATGATAGACTGGATAAAGAAAATGTGGCACATATTCACCATGGAATACCATGCAGCCATAAAAAAGAATGAGTTCATGTCCTTTGCAGGGACATGGATGAAGCTGGAAACTATCATCATCAGCAAACTGACACGTCTGTTTTTTAAATATTTTTGTAATATATCCTAGACAGCAGAAATAATCATGTGTCTTTTAAAGTAAGCACAATCATGCATAAAATAAACATTCAAAGTGAAAGATATTTCTGGTTAAATAAAAGAAAGAGAATAAAAGGTACACCTTTGAGAACACAAGAGTAATACAAAAAAATTGAAACCAAAGAAAGAATTTTATTGTGTAAAGAAGGAAAAATAATCTTATAACTTGATCAAGTATGACAAGTCCCATGTATATTCAAATTAATTTTACTATAATATGTACACACATTCACCTGTAAAATTTTTCCATGTCTTCATGAGATCCAGAGAACAAATTTCTTAGCAGTCAGACTAAAATAAATTAAATATTTCCAGCTACTTGGATACTAAGCAAAGTATATCATAGCAGATGTCATTTAAAATAACAGAACTGTGGAACTGCTTGCTTATTTTTATAATTGAGAATAATGAGATCCAGACGTATCTAGTGACTTGTCCCAAATTACTTAGTCATTGAGTAAATAAAGGTTGGACTTTGTATCATACACAATCCACATTGCTTCTAATACCACTGAGCTAAGTATAATCTGGGAGGCTGTCTCTGGCCTGGTGTGTCATGAGGAAAAAGAAGACTGTTGTCACTTTCTTAATGGAGGCAGCAAACAAGATTCAAAAGCTGTTAACGAAGAAATGAATAGTTATCTCAAAATACGTTACACTTAACAGCCTAAGAACTATATGGCATATATTTGTTTATGTTATTTAGAATCAACGAAATAACACATTTACTTTTTTTTAATTGTGTGCAACAGATCAAATATTCTGCTTCATAAAAACCCATGGCATTGGTCCCTAGTTAAATGGTAGCTTTATATGATCAAGGAAGGGATTTCTTTTTATCGACTTTGTATATTTTGCAGTTCCCTTAGTGCATTATGGTCACTCAACTCAATTCCCTCTGAGAAGGATTTAACTAAGCAGAAAAAAAAAAATTATGACCACAAATTTCCAAAAGTAACTGCAATGAGCATGACTCTTAGTTAATCAAGTTTTTAAAGTATGTTCATAAGATAAGCAGAAGGGAAAAAGGGTGTAAAGTAGAAATCAAAGCTTGTAATAAAATAGGGCAGACTATACTAACAAACACAAGTGCAAATCACAGAACTATGTGGGGCATAACAAAACCTAATGTATGCATTTCTGATCATCTGGATCTCCTATTTTACAGGACCAGTGTGCATGTAAAACTGTGCTGGAGGCCTCCGAGGCAATACATTTATAGCAGTATATGGGAGCAACACAGTCAGGCTATATAGGACTAAGACTGGTTTCCAGCATCACTGCAGATAAAATTAGGTCCTCTGATGAATGTGGTATAGACATAAAACTCTGGAGTTCAATGAAACCCAGGCTGGACTTTTAACTCTGCCAATTACTGTTTTGAGCAATATGATATGGTAAGCAGAATTATGTTCTTTCTCCCCAAAATATTCCACACTAACCATGCATATGATGATGTATCACTCCTGTCATTCTTTCATGTTACCTGGTACAGCTAACCTTAACATAGAGAGATTTTACATAGAAGGGATAAAACTAATCATATAATCATAATAATCATATAAGACCTTAAAAGCAGAGAACTTTATCTAGCAGGTAGGAGAAGGGGAAGCCAGAAAGACTCAAATCATAAGAAGCTTTCAACATGCCATTGCTGGTTTGAAATTGGATGAGTCACATGAGAAGGCATACAGGTAGCTTACAGGAGTGGTGAGCAGCCCTTGTTGACAGCCAGCAAGAAAACAGGAACCTCACTCCTACAACTGCAGGCACAGCTGATCCTTGAACAACTCAGAGGCTGGGGCACTGATCCCTGGCAAAGTCAAAAGTCTACCTATAAATTTTGACTCCCTCAAAACTAATAGCCTACAGTTGACCAGAAGCCTTACTGATAACACAGTCAATTAACACATATTTTGAATGCATTTCATATGTAGTAGATACTATATTCTTACAGTAAAGCAAGCCAGAGAAAAATGTTATTAAGAAAATCATAAGGAAGAGAAAACATATTTACTATTCATTAAATGGAAGTGGATCATCAGAAAGGTCTTCATCCTCATTTTCTATTGTCTTCAAATTGAGTAAGCTGAGGAGGAGGAAAAGGAGAGATTGGTCTTATGTCTCAGGTGGCAGAGGCAGAAGAAGCAGAGAAGGCAGAAGGGAAGAAAGGGGAGGCAGGCACACTCAGTCTAACTGTGAGGAAATACACTAGAACTTTTGACTCTTTTGCTTCTTCATTTCTTTAAAAATATTTCTATATGATAGCATCTTTCTTCCACTGTTGCTTTAGTTTCAGTGCCTGTATCATAGAAGGGTCCAAGTCACAAAAGAAGTCAAAAGCAGCCTTGAATAACAGGAGCCCTTCTGCCAGATTGTCTAATGTCGATTTGTTTTCTAGCACTGCTTCTATAATATGTCTTCTTCTTCATAGTGTGGCACTGGTACAAAAGCATTCATTTCTATTAAGTTGTCTTCTGTTAATTCCTCTGGTGTGGTTTCTATCAGCCTTGAATTTCCCCAACATCCATAACCCGAAATCCTTTACCCTTATCTTTTTTTTTTCTTTTCTTTTCTATTTTTTTTTTTTTTTCTGTAACTACCATGTCATCCATAACTTCCTTGATTGGCTCTATTATAAATCCTGTGAAGTCATGCACAACATCTGGACAGTTTTTCCAGCAGGATTTTATTGCTTTGGACTTGATAGCCTTCATAGCTTGTTTAATAACAACAATGACATTTTCAATGGTGTAATCCTTCCAGACTTTCATGATGTCCTTTCTATCAGGGTTCTCCATGTCGCTGACAAACCCTTACAGGAAGTACCATGTGTCATGAGCTTAAAGTCCTTATAACCCGTTGATCTAGAGGCTGAATGAGAGAAGTTCTGTTTGGGAGCAAGTAGACAACTTAGACACCTTTGATGTCAAACTCATGGAGTTCTGGGTGGTCAAGGGCATTGTCCAAAATCAAAAGAACTTTACTCGACTTCAGGGACAAAGCACGGATAAAACAAATTCAGAAAAGGGCTTCTCATTGTCCAGGTCTTCTTATAAAAGCAAAAGACTGGCTTCTGGTGTTTATCGTTTCCCTTCAAGGCTCTTGGATTAGCAGCTTTATAGATGAGGGCACTGTTGATCATAAACCTAACTACATTTGTACAAAACAGAGTTAGCCCATTCCTTCCTGCCTGAATTCCTGGTGCTGGCTTCTATTTTTTACTAATAAATGTCCTTTGTGGCTTTTCTCTTTTCCAGAATAGACACTTTTGCCTGAATTAAAAACCTGCTCGGCAGATATTCTTTCTATTTAAATGATTTTTTAACAGTGTCTACGAACTAGTATGCTGTCTCTTCGTCTATAGGTATGACTTTCTCATAACAATCCTGTATCCACATAAAACTACATTTGCAATATGAGATAAAAAGGTATTTCTCAAAATGTGCAAGGTTTTTATACCTGCTGTTGTAGCTGCAGCTCAGCTTCAGGAATTTCCATTCCCTAGGCTGGATTCATTTATCTTGAAATGATGAGCAATCAAAGTGGCAGTCCTTGTTTTATGGAACATATCAGGCAATTCAACTTTTTCTTGTAATGTCATGACTTTTATGTTTCTTGGAAGCATTTCCAGAGTCACTAGTGACACTTCCTGTGTGCCGTAGGGTGTTATTCAAGGTTTATGGTAGTACGCTAAACACTACAACAATACTCGAGAACTGCAAGAGATCACTTTTTACTTCAGTATGCAATTTACTGGAGATGAGCTGCTCATACAGAGATGACTAGCATCACAGGGCATCTTATGCAGAGATCGCAGCACTGGAGTTCACCTCAATACCAACAAGCAGCGGTTACAAAATTCTTATAGTAGTTCAGTATGTACTACAATTAATTTTATGCCTCATTATTATGTGTTTACATTTTCGTCAACTCTAAGTGCTTATGTGTGTAAGTTCTGATACATTTTAACTTTTAATAATAGATTTGTGTATATTTTACGGTAGTTAATGATAAAATAGACTAGTAACTCCAGACTAGTATCACACCTAATTTCTTCCTAATTTTTTTCCAGTGTTTCTAGGCTATACTGTTGACCTGTTATTTTTCCAAATTGTCTCAAATATCCAAAAGAATTCCAATATAATTATTCAAAAAAATATGGGTATAAGTGAACCTCTGCAGCTGAAACCCATATTGTTCAAGATTCAACTGTAACTTAATTCTGTCAACAACCTGAATGAGCTTGATAATAAATTCTTTCCAGCTGCCAGCTAAGAGCCCAGCCTGGCTGACACCTTGATTTCAGAGGCCCAAAGTAGAACATTCAGTCCAGTCTGCTTGGCCTTCTGAGCTACAGAGCCATGATATAAGTAATGGTGTTATTTTAATTCTCTAAGTTTGTGGTGATTTTTTACACAGTAATAGAAAACTAATACATAGGGGAATTTATTTAACTTCTAGAGCTGCTGAAAAACAGAGATAATAATACAATTCATAAACAATTTTTAGGAGTCACATTGCATACATATTGCATACATAATCTTGTATGCAATGTGCCTAGCACACCACTTAGCATGCAGTAATAAATTAATATGCAGTAACTGTACCTTTAAATACTTTATTTTATGAAACTTCAGAGATTTCTGACACATTTTATATTTCTGAAATTCTCTGCAAAACTGTTAGGGTATTACTTCTACCTGGGTTTCCTTGTGTGTTGAACAGACTTAGAGGTCTGTTTAAATTAAATTTCAGTCTCATATGAAATACCACAAAAATAATCAAATGAATCCACAAAGCACATGTAAAACTCAATCTGGTCGATCTGTATTTGCATCCCATACAGGCTACACTTCAGTTGAGAACAAAAAAAACAAACAAACAAACAAAAAAAACCAAACCCTACATCCCCTGTGGTTCATTATTTCAATAAAGATCAACTGAAGAGTTACCTGAAACTTCTGCAAATCTGCCATTTTAATATCAACTTTGACTGAACTTTCTAAATATCAAGACCCAGGCAGAAAAGATCAAATGCTGTGAATGTTCAATTTGTTTACATTGTTTAGCTGGTCCAAATAATTCATAGTTATCAAAGTACAAATATGGGTTGAATGAAAAGAGCACATCACTAACTGTGCTGGAATAATATAAATGCTGTACAAAACTAGAATATTTGTTTTTGGAGGAAGCAAGCCATATAAAGAAATTTAAAAGACAATAAAATCTATGCTACTGCTGTCAGAATGAATAAAGTAGTTTATATGTATGATATAAATGGACAAAAATTAAGGAAAGGTGGCAAACTACAGAAAGATGAGTTGAAATATATTTTCCGATGGTAATAAATACATTATTTCACATGTGTTGCAAGTGGCAGATATAGTCCAATAACTTGTATCTAATAGTTCTGAGAACAGTGAGGCAATGAGCTCATTATTGTTTCAGAGGGTGAAAGGGAAGCTGTAGAAAATTTTAAGAAACAGAAAGAAAGATTAGTCAAAGTAGGTAGAATAGTGATGAGTAAGATACCAAAGGTATAATTGAGGTATTTGATTCAAATGACCTTAATTCCCATAGTAATTCACTAGGGAACTATAAAATAAAAGTAAGTCAAGAAAAATCATATCCTTCATCATATAAAGTACCATTTAATGAGAGACTGTGTAGATACGTACAAAGCAGAATGTTTGATCTGTAGTACACAATGAAAAGACAGATCATTGTATGCTTTTTCTAGTTCAGTGCCAAACAACTACAACTCCTGATTCAAGAAAGATAGTTTCTATTGTATTTTTATTTCAATGAAAATGCATAGAGTGAGAAATTTTATTACAGTTTACCCCGAATGAATCCACTGAACAAATATCAATTGCCCACTACAGTGTTCTAACTGCTATGCTAAGAAGTGAAGGTATAAATATGATCAAGGTCAGCATCACCTCTGCCCTCATTGAGCTCACAGTCTAGTGAGGAAGAAAGAAAAGCCCACAGTAGTTATATAATATTGGGAAGTATTAGAGGAGGGTGCTGTGCAAACATTCAAGAGAGGTGCCTGGCCAGAAGACTTTCCAGAGGAAGTGACATGGAAACTGTGACTTTAGGGCAGGGAGACACTCATCAAAAGAATAGTGGGGCGGGGCGGGGAATGAAAGAAGAATAGTAGGGTATGTTCCAACCTGAGAGGTCAACATATCTGTAAGTCAAAAGGTGAGCAACTATCTTGTATTTTCAAGAAAATAAAAGACATTCCTATAGCTAGAGTCTATGATTAACATGTATCACTGGCTAGAAACTAGTATATTTTTCTGTTATAACTGCTTTTATGTATTTAAAATCTACAGTTCATCTTGAGACTGAATATTTTTCAAAGCAGGATTCTTGCAACTCTCAAAAGTTTGGAATACCCTATTTTTATCAAAATGGACAAGTTTGTGTTTTCTGCTTTACCACACATACCCTCAAGATAGTGTGGGATACAAATTATAAATTCACTGAGACTTCAAAAACAACAAAAATAAATCAATGCAACAATATAATATTTTGTGGTGAGTCATTGGAAGAGTAAGAAGGCTGTCTAGTTAGAAATGATATTGAACTACTAGATTAAAATAAAAAGAAAACAAAGTCACACATCACCCAACTCCATGCTCTCCAATCCTTGGTTATGCACTTAGATAAGAGGAAAACTAGCTTAAAATATTTGTCTTATTGTTATGAAGGAATAAAAGTGACAGACATTAAGCAGTAAAGTAAAAATCTACCTCTTATTGCTAAAGCATTGAAGATAGTGTAATAACAAATTAACAAGAATTAAGAACCTTCAAACTGCCAGATTTTTTTACAGATAGACAAATCCTTCACTCATAACCCATGATTAGAAGTTGCTGCAATATTTTTTAAAATTTCAAACAATTACTATGAACTATATAGGAGGACTTAAACTGTGCCTTTTCATACTATTACTTCCTTGCTAGTAATGATGATTGGAACACACACACAAAATAAGTATAACTGTTAGCCACTGTACATAGAAAAATAGATTGCTTACGCTATACCAAATGGGAAATAAAAACCTACCTTGTGTATATGTGGTAGTTTGCAAAAGTGGCCACAACAGTCTCTCCCATTCCGTATGTCCTTCTGCAATGTGAATCTGACACTTATTCCATTGAAAGGTGGAGTCTATCACCTTCTCTCCCCTTAAATCTGGGCTAGCATTGTCCCTATAACTAGCCATAACCAATAGGATATGACAAAAATAATGTGTGAATGCCAACACTAGGTCCCAAGGGGCCTTGTCATTCTGTTTGTTCCATCCTTCACTGTTTCTGCTGTCATATAAGAAAATCCAGTTGGACTACCTAATGAAGAAACTGCATGATGAAAGAAGCTCACACAACAGCCATTACCAAGGCACCAGACAGGTGAGTGAGGAGATCTCGAATGAGCCCAAACAATATCAGGGAGAAAAAACACTGAGTCAACCAACAGAATCATGAGAAATAATAAAGTGTTGTGATTTTAAGACAAGAAATTTTGTATGGTTTATCACACAACAGAAAACTGATTTACTATAAAATTTTAAATCACGAGATTTAGAAAACATGAGTTAGTAATCTCTTATCCAGAAATCCCTCAGTCAATAATATGTCATCTAACATCCTACAGCATTTTGTAGTGCTTTTCAGAACTTCATTTTCCCCCATAGATAACACTCAGAGTTACGTATTATTATTATTATTATTATTATTATATGGACGTATAGGGGAGGAATGAAAGCTGATGATTTACTTAGCTAATAAGTGTTCCCACAAAATATGAAATTCCTCATTAGTCTAAAAGCTTCTTCTGGTAGAAGTTATATTACTCATCTTTGCGTCTCTAGTATATACATTAAGACTAGCAATATAGAAGGCTATTTCTATATGAAATGATGGGTGAATAGTTAGATGGATGGATGAATGGATAAATTGATCTTCTGCTTCTTCTGCCATTTTAAATATTTAAGAAAACTGTGATACACAGACAGCCCATCCCATTGTGCAATGCACACATGAGCCCAAACCAGAACCTCCAAGGTCTTTTTCTCCATGCTAGTTGTTTTCGTGATTTTTCACTTGAATTAGTACTTAGATATATTATATTACTGGCTGTGTCTTTCTATGTAAATTTGCCAGTGTTTCTCTCAAACACTTCAGGTATAAAGATACAGGAAACAGGACATAATGTTGAATCTAAAACTAACTTCTATAATTTGCATTCTGCATTTACATATATGAAAGTAATACTCTAGATTTCAAAAGTTTATCTAAAATATTGTATCATCTTACATGAAAGAAGTAAAATAATTTCTAGGTCGTACTAGTAAAATTATTGAATATCTCTATAAATTTATTGTAAAAAGCAAAACATATTGGTTAAACTTAAAATCAATAAAATTACATAGGAAAATAGGCTTAAGCTCTAGTGAACTACTTGAATTAAGGAAATAAATGAACTCATTAATTATGGCTAAAGAGACTTCTTCAAATTGTGTCATTCATCTAGTTAATTTGGACAGAAGAACTCATATAGTACATTTATTTCAGTCAACTTTGAAAAGATATAACCCCCTTTAATCCCATAGTTAAAGCATAAGTATTCCAATTCTTTGATGCCAACACAGCTGGCTACAATTCTTATAGCCTGTTTCATTGTACAATGTATCACGATACTCTCATAAACCAAAGAATACTTTTAGCCTCTGTGACGTCCAGTAAGTCAAACATTATTTTTCATTAATTTCCACAGAATTACGAAATTAGAAATTTTCTGAAACTATTTGCCTTACATTCTAATCAACATTTTAAAAATTTATATTAATTTTATTGAATCCATTTTTATATCTAGTTGATGGAAGTCCTCAGTAACTTTATGGGGCTCAGAAGAAATAAGACATGATTTTATAAAATCTATTTCTGGGCAAAACTCTTTAAATATTTATATAATTTAACAATAATAATCTATCTTAATTAGAATATTGTATATCTATGCTTATTCATGAGTTTTCAAATTATCCGCTTGGTGACTATTAATCTAGATTTCTAGGCCTAATGTCTCAGTTAAGGCTCTGTTATGAGCCAAGTCAGGTTGCAGGTTTTTGTTGTTGTTCTACATTTTTGCATTTTAAATATGTATTACTGGAATAGTTAAAAAAATACAAAGAATAAGATGTGACACATACCACATCTGGTCCACAAAGACTGAAATATTTAGCATCTCACATTTTACAGAAAAAGTTTGCCAATCCCTGTCCTCTGGGATACTTCCACCGGAATAGCCTATTATTGCCTCAAACTTAATAAATCTAAAATCAAAATTTTTCTACCCAGACAACATTATCTTCTTTTAACTCTCTATTTCTGCTAAATTCAACATGATGCAGCCATAATCCTTGGCTCAGAAACACGCTGGACCCAAGCCTCTCTCTGATCCCTGATAATCTTTTCTGTTTTCTTTTGTCACCACTGCTATTGCAACAACTTAGTCTAGACCTTCCTCACCTTAAGGCTGAAGTCTTGTAAATACAATCTCTGCCCCACTCAATATCCGTGTGTGCTCCTAATGAGCTAATTTAAGTCAACAACACTGCTTTCATCACATAACCACTCAAATAGTTTCAAGGCTCCTTGTTGCTTGCCATTGTATGTCTATTCCAGCACTTTCAAAGTCTCACTTAATCAGGCACCTATATTTCCAACTTTACATTTTTCATTTAGTCCCTTAATATTTGGTATTAGCTAACACATACCAAATATTTACTACTTTTCAGTTACTATTTTAAGTTACTAATTTTTGTCATAACAACTTTATAAGAAAGAGACTATTATTATCATCATTTTAAATGACATGTAAAATGATGACATTCTTCTGCCCCAAAAAGCAGAAGACAAACTTATTTCTTAATCTTGCTGGCTAGACAAGACACTCACATTTTTTTTTCTCTCTCTCTTTTTTTTAAATTGTACTTTAGGCTCTGGGGAACATGTGCAGATCATGCAGGGTTGTTGCATAGGTGCACATGTAACCAGGTGGTTTGTTGCCTCCGTTCCCCCTTCATCTATATCCAGCATTTCTCCCCATGTTATGCCTCCCCACCATTCCCTACCCCCTTGCTGAAAACAATGAGTTCGTGTCCTTTGTAGGGACTTGGATGAACCTGGAAATCATCATTCTTAGCAAACCGACACACGAACAGAAAACCAAACACCTCATGTTCTCACTCATAGGCAGGTGTTGAACAATGAGAACACGTGGACTCAGGGAGAGGGGCATCACACACTGGGGTCAGTTGGCAGGGGGCCTGGGGAGGGACACTCACATTTTTTTTTAAGAGTAAGTAGCATACAGAATGAAAAAAGAAGGTATGAATAAAACCATAGGTGCTGGGTGGAAATGTCATTTAAAATGATAATAATAGTGGTCCCTTTCTTATAAAGTTGTTGTAACAGATTGTCATTAAGATGATAAATCTGGGGAATAAAGGAATTACATTACTTACCTAAAGTTACACATCTAGTAAGTGACAGCCCAGAACAGAAAACTAGGCAGCCTTGCTTGCATCCATGTTTTTAGTGCGAGGTTAAGCTCCTCTTAGAATAAACCAGTGCCACCTCCTGTTTGTAAATCCCTACTGTCTAGCTTTCCTAAGGCCTCAATCTTGAAAATGAAAGTTGGTCTAAATTGAGTTTCAAACATAGTAGAGAGTGGAAACATGATCTGTCAATGGAGGCTAAACCAGAGGTTGCCCTTAGGGGAAAAAGGACCTGACGTAAGTTGGCATTTCAACCAGTGGGTGGGAAGGAAAAGAGAAACAAAGAAGATCTATGTGAGCTGAATTCTCATCCAGTACTGACATGGGAGGGGGACTGACAGTGGATTTGGTGGCGTGCTTAGTCCCCACACCCAGTCAAATTCCCAACAGATACCAACATGAAGTGTAGTCCCACTCAAGAGTTGGCCAAATGTGACAGAGTAACAAAGGTGAAAACTAGGTAGGCAGAGAGAAAGATTGAGTTAACTCATCTAAGCTTCTTCTCTGGAAGGAATCCAGAAGTTTCTGTCATAACCCACAGGGAGCATGGAAGATAGCTGAGGAGAGAGTCAGAGGCTCACACTAAAGAGGCAGTGGCCAAGTGGCATAAAGGTGGCTGAACCCACCACATCAGAGACAGCTTAAATGCCTGGCCCAGGGAGGTAGATTGAGGCATGGGGAAGTTACAGCATTTCACTCAAAAGGCCTTCCATCTTAAAAAAAAAAAAACCTCTCAACAAGGATGTGCATGTATTTCCCACCATATGTGGCACTAGGTATTATCTCTATCTCAAAATCAATCATTTCATCTGTTTTAATAAAATTTTAAAGTGATTTAACCACAACTGTAAAATATACGTTAATAAAAGTTAATTGTATATATACATTTTTAATGCACAAATTAAATTTCTGTAAAGTGAGCTTTACTAACTGTGACAGCAAAGTTTAATGTCCCATGAAAAGGTTAACAATGCCAGGTTGGTTTTCACAGAATATTAACATAACCTATTGTACCAGAAAATTGAAATAAGAGAAAGAATTAAATAAATAAGCTCACTAATGGTAGTCAATGACAGTGAGGTTCATGCTTATTTATCTATGTGTATATAACTGATCCCTAGAGGGTTTTGACAACTGACTAAGTGTCATATACATTAGGATACCAAAGCAAAAATAAATACAACCCACATTAGCATACATTATAACAGAATTTTAAAAAAAGATACTTTAAGACTTATATTTGATTCAACTCTACCCTTCCTTCCAGAATAAACAGATCCCCCAAAAGCAGAAGACAAACTTATTTCTTAATCTTGCTGGCTAGACAAGACACTCACTTTTTTTTTTTTTTTTTTTTTTTTTTTTAATGAGTAAATGGCATACAGAGTGAAAAAAGAAAGTATGAATTAAACCATAGGTGCTGGGTAGAAAACAGTTCTTTCTCTACTCTCATACCATGACAGTCAACACAGAAAACTTCTGTGACCAAGGGTGAGGGGATTTCTCCCAACCAACAAGCAAGAAATCAGTTCTGCAGTGGACACCCAACTGCAGTGGAAATAGCATCCTAACACTACCTGGAGACAGTATCAGATCACATAAGCTGAAGGCTCAGTCTCTACATGCACCAGGTTATTTTACCTGGGCTTCTAACCCACCAGTTATAAATCAGAGTTCCCGTAGCCCAGTTCTTGGGTTTGATTAATTTGTTAGACTGTCTCACATAACTCAAGAGAAACACATTGACAACTCTATTATAAAGGATATTTTAAAAGATACAAATAAACGGTGAGATGAAGAGAGTATCATAAGGCAAAGTCCACAAGGGCCCTGAGCACAGGAGCTTCCGTTCCTGTGGAATTGGGATGTGCCACCCACCCACACATGGATGAGTTATTCTTCACCTTTTTGCAAGCTCCCACAATTTCAGCTATTCAGAAGCTCCCCATTCTCTATCTTTCTGGGCCTTTTAAGGAAAATTCATTGGATAGGAATGATTGAAGCATGGACAATCATGTAAAAATATGATTAGGCAAAGAGAGTATGACCTAATATGAATAAACTGAGTGGGGCAACCCAGTAGCGACTGTTTAGATTTTTCTTGGCCTCTCTGTGCAGCATTCATTCTTCCTGGGTATGGTGCAGGATCCTTTCTAAAATGGGGGTCTTATGACTTACATTCAGATCACTTCTTTATGGTCAGCTCCAAAACACAAAGGGAGAGAAGATGAGAGTACAGTTTTAGTTTCCGTGGCCTTCCTTGGGGAGAAAAAGAAGCAAGTTAAAAAAAAGCAGGGGGAAAGGAGGGCCAGAAACAGTGGGTCACACCTGTAATCCCAGCACTCAGAGAGGCTGAGACAGACAGATAGCTTGAGAATGGGAATAGTTAACATGGCAAAACCCAATCTCTACAAAAGAATATTTTAAAAACTAGCCCGGCAGAGTGGTGCACAGCTGTAGCTCCAGCTACTCGGGAGGCTGACATGGAAGGATCACCTGGGTCCCGGAGGTCAAGGCTGCAGTGGGCCAAGATTGTGCCATTGCACTCCAGGCTGGCTGATAGAATGAGACCCTGTCTAATAAAATTGAAATTTTTAAACTAAAAGGAGGGGAGCAGCAGGAGAAGGTCAGAGAGAAATTTTGTTTTCTGATTCCTGCTTCTGAGCCCTAAAGAGCCCCAACATTATGACAAAAGACTGTCACCTTTATTACTCTAAAGCTGTTTGGAAGCTCCTTCAGAAACCAAGAACAAAAGACTAAATACTTTAACAAAAGATACACCTATTGTTTTAGTCACCCAGGAAATAACAAGCTCTATGGGAGTTATGAAACAGAAACCATGGACAGAAACCAAAATATACACATCATAATATTAACAACTCGCATATTAATCATTCCCTACTTCAGCAATATTTAGGGGAAATTACCTAATCCATTTCAGCAACAAAATTATACAAGAGTTAGGAATCAATATGATAAGGTATGGTGCTATATGAAGAAATCAATAAAACTAGATTGAAAGGCAAAAATAACAGTTAAATAACTTGAGAAGCATACTTTATTCCTAGAGGAAAACTATACTATATTACAGATATAATTTTTCCCAATAATTTCATAAGAAATAAATTCAGAAGTGAAAATGATGTATAAGAATTGATATGAGAAGTGAACTTGACACTATGATCCTTAAGTTCCTCTAAAAACATCTACTGGTGAAAATAATTTTTAAATAGAAAAGGAATAAAGAGGAACTAGACCAGTAGATGTTAAAATTTACCACAAAATAAAAACAAGTTTAGTCTATCAACACTGAAGTGTTGACAAATGACTCAATGAACCACTATCTTAATCTTGAAGCAGCAGGTAAGGGACAAGTTATTACTGAACAAGTGTTTTGTGAAACATTCGTTTAAGTCTTTAAAAGATTTATATTCTCATCTCACATCTTATGACAAATTCTAGCTTTAAAAAAAAGACATCTAGAAAAAAAGTAAATATTTATATAATTTCTAGATGAGCTCTAATATTTCTTGAACTTGTCAGTGACAGCGGAAACCCACCTTAACTACAGTGGCAAAGAGATCACCTGATATCATTCAAGAGATCACCTGATATCATGTGTCTCAACTTGACACATCAGGTGGGAGAGGTATATGAGTCTTGAATGGGCAAAGATGAACCATTTGAAGCAATGTCTTGAGTTCCATTCATTCATCTTTCCATTGCTTACTAAGAAGGGGAAGTATCACAGATACATTAAGGAGATTCTTAGGAGGATTTGGTGGATGATTTGGGGTATGTATTAATTGCTTTTTTCTGAAGACTCAAATGGTTGGATCCCAGCATCCATGATGACAGGAAGCCCAAACTATCCCAAAGGGAATGAGCCTACATGGGGTGCTTTACAGGAAGAAGAATTGAGACCTCCACTTGACACTTCTCATCAACTTGACATGCAAATAAATTATCTTTCAGGTACCTCAGGGAGTCAAACCCAACCAGTTGCCAGTTTTTGCAAATATAGTTTATTGGAACCCATGTTCATTCATTTACATACTATCAATAGCTTCTACTACCCGGAAATGGCAGAAATATGTAGTCATGACAGAGACCATATTTAAATCCTGCAAAGCAAAGAACACTTACTCCTCTGCCTCTTTATAGAAAAATGTTCTGCTTCCTGCCTCCCAGCCTTTAACTTTTCCATTGAGGCCCCGTGCATCTGGAGCAGAAACAACCATATCTGTTGTGCCCTGTCTAAATTCTTTATCTGCAGAATTTATGAGCATAATAAATGATTGCTTTATTATATGAAATCTGAGAATGATTTCTTATGCAATCTGAGCACTTAGAACATAGGTAAATATAGTGCTTGGAAAAATCTAAGCTTTTGTTTGTTAAAGTCTCAGATGATCTAAACTTTATTTCTTCCCTGTTCCTCCATATTCCAACATACATACATTCAGATCTTTGTAGTCTTTAAATTGTACCTAAGATTAAGCAACATGTCCACCTATCTCCCCCTTAGTGTTTGTAACCTAATATACTTTCCTTCAGGAAAGCAAATAGTAATTACAGATGTCCTGGTTAGCCTTAAAAATAAAAATATTTTGTTCACGTTGGAGAACTTCAGTTTCATCTGATGTTTCCAGATCTCCAAAACAACAAAGTCTCATTTCACAGTCTTTGTTTCCTAATCACTGTAAGAATCTCTAACGGACAAGCAATTCCAATTTCATAGCACTGGTAACTATGGCTCATAGTTCATGCAAAGAGGCATCATTAAAATACCCAGAATCATTTCTATATTTTCTCCTTTGGTCATTCATCAAAATGAAGGTTTTCATGAAGAGAATTAAAGGCTATAAAATAAAATATACTATCATGATCCCATTGAAATGTTTTATGCATTTATTAAAATTAGGGCAGTTTGAAGTGAAAGGTCAGCCAGAGATAATCAATTTCCTTAAAGTTGATATGATTCTTATTAAACATTTAGCATTTGGATGTCATTTCAAAAATAAAATAAAGTTATATTTATTGAAAAGTCAACACTGAAAGATTGATAGATTTGACAAAATAAGAATTATTAATTTCTGTAAGTTAATGTATTACTAAACAAAATGATGGAGTAAGCAGACTTTTAAAAGGTGAAATAAATATGTTAAAATGTACTGGTTCCTTAATATATTAAAGAGTTATAAAGTTTGGTTAAAAATATTTCTAAATATTAAGATTTTGAACAGAAAATTTGAAGAAATGAAAATCCAAATAGCACGTGAACACTTTAAAGATTTCAACTTACATGGTAATCAAAAGGAATTGGAAATTTGTATTCTTGTTTTTCTTCTATAAAGTTAATATGTTCACATGGCTAACACGAGATAGTATTTATGTAAGAATTCGGCTTTACTTCCTGTCCCATTCACTCTCTTGTCCCTCCACTCTGGTCTTTCTAAGCAACCATTTCTATTAATTCTTGTGCCTCCTTCCTTGAAAGTTTCTTTATGTAATGCAAGCAAATTTAGAAATATATACTTATATTCTCTCGCTTCTTAAATAAAATCAAATAACAACTAGCATCTTATGTGAGGCTGAATACCTTTTTGAGTTGAAATGATATTTGCAATTCTTTTCATATAAACTGTTCATTTATGTCCTTTGCTGACAGCTCTATAGCTTGTACTTCCCCACATCCCCCAGTTTCTAAAAGGTCTTAACATATTAGGGGGAAAATGCTCAGTGATTGGAGAAGTAAATATTTTTCCCAGTTTATTATTCTTTTGAATTTCCCCAGAGGGTTTTTCTTTTCCAACCAAAGGATTTTTTTTAATGAGTCAAATTTATCTCTGTTTTTCCTGTTTTATATGCTGGAATTGAGTAATGGTTAGAAACTTTCACAGGTTATTTGGGGGTTTTCTAAATATTAAGTCACAAAAACATACAGGTTTTACTTCCACCTGCTTAGGTCTTAGAGCTTCAGACTTAATTTGTCTCTTTCATCTGCTTTGTTGGCTCAAATCTCTGGTACAGCATCAGCAGTAGGGTTGAGAACTGTGCATCATTTTCTGATTCATACTTTTAACAGAATAATCAGAAATGTCTCCAGTGTTTGGCTATTAATTACAATATTGGCTTTAAGACAAGATTGTGTGTTTGTGTGCATGGTGTGTTTGTATTTGTATGTGTGCATTTGTGGGGCTCAAAAAATAATATTTCAAAATGAAGGCCTCAGAAGCAGCCTCAGAAGCAAGTTTCTCTCTGATCTCCTACACTCGTCTCTCTGCCTCATTCTTCTCCAAGGAGAGCTATAGAAACTAGAAGCCCTCTTCCCCAGGCAGGTCATAGGAGCCAGAACACTTTTTCATGAAGGCCAGGCATAAAGCCCAAAAATATTATTCTAAACTTCCCTCACCTTTCCATGTAACAGTTGGCCAAAAAGAAATTAAGACTGTCATTCCAGAGGGGCCATCGCTCATACCTGGGAGGAAGGAATGCTGCCTAGTTAGGGCAAGAAGAATCCGAACAGGCCTTGTTGAGATTTCCTCACCAAGTCTATTAGCATTAGATCATGTCCTTTTTGTCCAAGCACAGTTCTACATGGCTGTTTATGCACCAATCATGCCTAGACAGTGAAGTCTCCATAAATGTTCCAAAAAGACGGGTATGAAAATGGATAGTTCTCACTGAGTCTTTGGGTCTGCATTTTGTAAGGCTTCTGTGTCACATAAAACTGTGATCAAACAAACATTCATTTCTCTTGTTAATCTGTCTTTTGTTATAAGGGTGTAGGCTGTGACCTTTGTAACGGGGAAGAAAGGGATCACCCCATTTCTGCCTTTACAGCATATATAATTTGTCAGCTCACCATGACTGTAAAATGTTATAACTCTTACTTTATTATCTTTTTAAAAAAAAATCCACAATGGCTGTTGAATTTTGTCAACTAAATATGCAGCATCTACAGAAATAAGCATATGATTTTAGACCAATTAATATGATAAATTATTTTAATAGAGTTCATAATCTTTCATTCCTAGAACGAACCCTCCTTGGTCATGATATATTATTTTTTTAATGAGTTGCTGGAATTTTTCCACTAATAATATGAAGAGTTTTACACTGATATTCATAAATAAAATTGGGAAATAGTTTTCTTGTGAAATTTTTATCAAGCTTAGACATCAGTGGCATTTTGACTTCATGAAAACAATTTGAAGTTTTTATTCCTCTTTAAGGGTTTAAATCAAACTGCAATTATCTCTTCTTAAAACAAATCATTAGATAGAATATAATATGCAAAGGATACATGTTATAATATGCAAAAGATGCATGTTGTAATATCTAAGGATGCATGTTATAATAACAATGAAGGAAGAAAAAGCTACATAAAAGCTGAGTCAAACAGAAAAAAAAAATGGTGAATAAAAACACAAATATATCAGTAATTATATTAAGTAAAAATTAAATACTCTGTAAAAGACTAAGCATTCAACACAATAACATAAAACACAGCTACATGCTGTTTATACAAGATGCACGTATATAACATAGAGATAAAAAAAGGCTGAAAGTAAATGGATGAGAAAAAATATATCATGCATGCACTATTAAATGAAATTAGCTGAGGTAGCTATATTAATAATGAAGCAGATGTTAAGGCAGGTAGCCTTAGTACAAAGATGATGGTGTGCATATCTTAACTATGAAAAGTTCAAACTACCAGGGAGGTATCACATTCCCATCTATAGTCTTATAAAATCGCAGCTTTAAATCTTACAGGCAAATTCGCCATCATTGTTAGTAATTTTAAAACATCTCTTTCAAAAGCTGATAGAATAAACAGTAAACAAAAAAGTCAACAGGCACAGAGTAAATGTGGAAAAAAATAATAAACTTGACTTATCTGTTCTCTAAGGTGCCCTGCACTCAATGGCAAAACTCACTTTTGTTAGGTCCTCTTGGAACACTTACCAAAAATAACCATATGTTGGGCCTAAAGCAAGTCATGACAAAACTAAAAGGACTAAAAGTATTCAGTGTTTTATTCCCTGAAAGAAATCTGGCTGTGAAATCTGCAGACAAAAAAGGCAACTAGGGAGTCTTCAACTGGTTGAACATTAAACATAAAGTTTTAAATAATCCACATAACAGAGAAGAAATCCCAACAAAAATCAGAAAAACAATAAAGGTATGAAAATAATGCAGGTATGAAATCATCATTAGACATAGAAAAAATTATTTTATTGAGGAGTATGATTGCAAGAAAGCAGAAAGAAGGGAAAAGAAGGAGAAAAAAAAACAACAATCAAGAAAAAAAGAAAACAGAAACAGAGGGTGGATGGAGCTGTTATAAGGGAGTACAACAGAGTTTGCCATTTCTAAGTGCACAGCAGTACACAAACTGTACTTTAAGAGATCACACCCAGGCAGAGAAAAGGGGAAGAACATTTGCTAACTTCTGCATCCCATTGGTCAAAGATGAGCCTCACAGGCTCTTAACTTGTCCACATCTCCATACAAGGAGAAAAATCCCCGGCACTAAGTGGACAGTGCAGCAGGAACCTGTCATTAAGCGTCTTTTGAAGTCCATTGGATCTTACAAGGAATGGCACCTGCACCAGCTCTGAGCTCCTCTAGCTTCTTCACTAGAAGCTGCCACTAAGGGATCCAGTCTCTTCCTTTCAATGCATTTCTCTCCTTTTTAAAAGATGTGCTTTGTGAGATCTGCCTCTTATGGGAACAAAAGCATCTTTCTCCAATTCTCCCAGGAATGACTCCCTATTTGAGTGTACCTCCAACTCAGAACAGGGGTCTTTCCTGCTTGGAATACTTACTTGCTGGCAGCCATTAACTTCTGCTATCACTGTGGCCACTCCACACTCTCATTCCTCCTGGCAATGTTTTCTGCACAAATTCTGCTAACTTCACTTGTTTTTGTCTGTCTTCAATAACATGCTCTGGATTTTATGGTTACTCACTGTCTCTGGGTTTTATTAGACTTAGTTTGTGGGACTCCCTTCAATCCCATTCTCCTAATTTTCTCTGCAGTTTCAAGAGGAGAATTACATTTGGCATAAACTCCTGCCCTACTCTTCACGGAACCAGAATGATGCAACATCACCAAGGCTCACATAGAAATGATGAAGGTGTAGGGATGGCAAAGTTATAAATCTGTACATAATTTTTGGGATAAGAGCTGAGCACTGTTAAAATATTTATTACTTTAGACATCTTAGTTCCCTTCTTGGGAAATGTACCTAATGAAATTATCAGAAACTTGGACAAAATGTATTCAAAAATATATTCACTGAAGTATTATTTATAATAATGAAAAATTAGGGAAAGGTATGATGGGTTGGAGCCTATTTTAAATTAGAGTATTATATGCACATTAAAATGATGTTTACTTATGTAATGTCACAAAGAAATGTCACAATTTGCTGTTAAACAAGCAAAACCACAATGAAACTTTTCAATCTTTTTTTATAACAACCACGTAAACAAACTAACCTTGTTAACAATCATGCATTTAGTTGCCTCCTAGTAATTATGGCAACTGGTGATATTTTTCCCACTTTAAACTTTTCTATAGTTTTCACTCTTCTATAATGAGCACGTATTACCCTGATAATTAAAACGTTAATAAAAAATAAAATTAAAAGCTTTAACTAAATTGAGTGAAAAGTGGTGACTCAAGCCACCCAAGCTTGTAAGCTACATCCCTAGCTAAAATAAAAGGGAAGGGGCCTTGAGTGAAAGCATGCACTGGTGAGATTCTTATTAACTTAGCTTATACCCAAATTCTGTTTTATAAATGCGTTTATTTTCAAAATGTAAAAATTATAGCAAATAAATCATGTTAAAGACTACAAGTGAGATTCGGTTGGCAGCAATGTCATCACAGTGAAGGTTTCTTTAGCACAGAGCCTATTACACTTCCCAATTGACTATCCAAAATAAAAGCTACCTCCAAAGGATTAACCTATACAAATAGTGCCTTTCTGGGTTCTTGTTACAGCAACAGCAGAGCTCACCAAGGAACAAATTACACTTACTTGCCTCTTTTACTGTGCAAATTGAAAGAGATACTTGAGGTCTTTAATTCTACCTAGCCTAAATCCTGACATGAATAACTATCACTGGCCACCAAAAAATAACCAATCAGAATGCTCCTATATTTAAGTATCAACAAAGGAAGCTGAACCTAAAAATGCAGCAATCAAAGAGAATTCATAAAAAGAAAAGCAGAAAGCACATGACACTCTTCTTATGACTTCAAAACACGTATTTACTACTCACATACTAGGGGAGATTCCTGTTTAAATCTCTTGCATATTTCAAGCATGATTTCATTTAAGCAAAATTCCCCTGCCATAGCTTATTTTCCCCAGAATTGCTCATAATTTTTTAAGAAATAATGTTTATTCGTTTCTCTCAATGTCTTAGTGACAAGACACTCCAAACCACATTGCTATTACTAAAATGTCTCAAATATTATCACTTTATATCCAAAATTTCCCCCTGCATCTTCTTCAATCCCTCAATGGTAGCAATACCTAATTGGTGTGTATCAATAAGACACCGGCTGGGTGTGGTGGTTCATGCTTGTAATCCTAGCACTTTAGGAGGCCGAGGTGGGTGGATCATGAGTTCAGGAGTTCGAGATGAGCCTGACTGACATGGTGAAACCCCGTCTCTACTAAAAATACAAAAAGTAGCCAGGCATGGTGACTACTCAGCTACTCAGGAGGCTGAGGCAGGAGAATTGCTTGAACCCACGGGGTGGAGGTTGCATTGAGCCAAGATTGGGCCATTGAACTCCAGCCTGGGTGACAAAGCAAGATTCTGTCTCAAAAAAAAAAAAAAAAAAAAAAAAAAGACACCAGTAAACTTGTTCTTGGGTTTGGAGAATTCTTAATAAAAATTCCAAGAAACAGTAATTTCAGGAAGTTTATGAAGTTAAGGGGTAAGTTTCAGTTTATAGATAATTACTGTCAAAGAACATGCTCTCCATATTTTTTCCTTTCAATTTATAGTTATTTTATTTTCTCATACCAAAAACGATGGAAAAATAAAGAAACTGCCTTTTTCCTTAGAGTTCTTATAAAATGTTTCAATTTCCTTAAACTTCCTTACTTATTCCACTGTTCATCTTGATCTATTATACATGCTATCAGAGGTGTATCTGAGGGTGTTAATTAGAATTATATCTGAGGGTATTAATTAGAAATTATAACTGAAAGTGAAAATGAAATGTATATATTCACTTTACCATAAGAAGCCAGATGCTTGAATTTATTTCTGTGGCTTTAAAGTCCCATGTCACAAAGTTTCAGTGAATGACAGACCACATATACAATGAGGGTTGTCCCATAAAATTATAATGGAGCCGAAAAATTTCCTAGCACCTGGTGACTTTGTACATGTCTGTATATTCCTTTCTTGCATTGTTATAAAAAAAAAAAAACTACCTGAGACTGGGTAATTTATAAAGAAAAAAATGTCTAACTGACTCACAGTTCTGCAGGCTATACAGGAAGCAATGGCTGGCGAGGCCTCAGGAAACAAAGTCATGGCAGAAGGTGAAGGGGAAGCAGGCATGTCTCCCATGGTCAGAGCAGGAAGAAGAGAGAGCAGTGGGGGGTGCTACAAACTTTGAAACAACCAAATCTCATGAGAACTCACTATCAGGAGAACAGCAAGGGGAAACTTTGTCCCCATGAGCCAATTACCTCCCACTAGGCCCCTCCGCCAACAATGGAGACACAAATCCAAACCATATCAATGCCTTAATGTTGTAACACAATGCATTGCTCACATGTTTAAATGCTAATGGAAACTTACTGCACTGCTAGTCATATAAAAGTATAACATAAAATTATGCACAGTACATAATACTTGATAATAACTGTTACTGGTTTACGTATTTATTACACTATACTTTATCATTATTTTATGATGTACTCCTTTTATTTATATTTTCTTAGAAGTTAACTGTAAAACAGCCTCAGGCAGGTCCTTCTGGAGATATTCCAGAAGAGGACATTGACATCACAGGAGATAACAGTTTCATGCGTGTTACTGCCCCTGGACACATTCCAGGGAGACAAGATGTGGAGGAGGAAGACACTGATGTTGATGATCCTGACTCTGTGTAGACCTAGGCTAATGTGTGTGTTTATGTCTTAGTTTTTTAAAAGCAAAAACTAAACATTTTTAAAAATAGAAAAAATCTTATAGAATAAGGATGTAAAGAAAAATATTTTTGTACAGCTGTACAATATGTTTGGTTTTATGTTGTGTTATTACAAAAGTCAAAAAGTTAAAGAAAATATTTGTTTCTTAAATTTAAAAAGTTACAATAATCTAAGGTTAATTTATTATTGAAAAAAGAAAAATATTTTTAAAAATTTAGCATGACCTAATTGTACAGTGTTTATAAAGTCTACAGTAGTGTAATGTAATGTCCAAGGTTTTCACATTCACCCACCACTCACTCACTGAATCAACCAGAGAAACTTCCAATATTGTAAACTTTATTCATCCTAAGTGTCCTATGCAGATATATCACTTTTTATCTTTTATACTGCATTTTTACTATATCTTTTCTATGTTTAGATACACAAATACTTATCACTGTGTTACAATTGCCTACAGTATTCAGTAGAGTAACATGGTGTACAGGTTTGTAGCTTAGGATCAACTGGCTATACCATATAGACTAGGCATGTATAGGCTATACCATCTCGGTTTGTGTCAGTACAGCCTAGGATGTCCTCACAACAGAATTGTCTAACGATGTATTTCTTAGAACATATCTCAATCATTAACTTATACCTTACTATATTTTTTTTAGTTATGGAGACTGAACTTGATCTTACATTGTTTTAAAATACTTCTCAAAAGTGTCAGTCATTTAAAAAATTTAATCTGCATTATCTTCTCATATATTTAGATTAGTAAATTCATTTAGAAATTAGATAGTTTGATTACATTTATTATTTAATTTTTTTTTTTTTTCGAGACAGAGTTTTGCTCTGTCGCCAGGCGTCAGGCTGAAGTGCAATGGCGCGATCTCGGCTCACTGCAACCTCTGCCTCCCGGATTCAAGCAATTTTCCTGTCTCAGCCTCCTAAGTAGCTGGGACTACAGCCGCGCGCCACTATGCCCAGCTAATTTTTGTATTTTTAGTAGAGACAGGGTTTCATCATGTCGGCCAGGATGGTCTTGATCTCTTGACCTCGTGATCCACCCGCCTCGGCCTCCCAAAGTGCTGGGATTACAGGCTTGAGCCAATGCAGCCGGCCTATTATTTAATTTTAAGCACCCAAGTTCTTTCTAAATTAATCCAGTAATATACAGATAATGATATGCACAATTCTTTCATTTTCTTTATTGACAAACTATGACTCAGAGGCCAACCCTCATCTGCCGCCTGTTTTTGTAAATAGTTCTGTTGAGACACAGCCATGCCCATACACACTGATGGCTGTTCTTAAGCAATAGGGCAGAGATGACTAGTTAGGACAGTGATCATTTGACTCACAAAGTCTATAATATTTACTAAGTGTCTCTTTTCAGAAAAAAACTTATGTGCAATATTCTGTGCCCTCAAATATATGTTTTAAGCATGCAATAACAAATTGTATATTTTTTAAACCAAGATGCTCATTTAAAAAATTCTGAATATATATAACTTCACCTGTTTTGCCACATCTTCCTTATTAGGAATTACACTATTACGTAAAAATGTCTACATTATATGATACAATTTTTAAAATTTTACTCACAGCCAGGCATAGTGGTTCACACCTGTAATCTCAGCACTTTGGGAGGCCAAGACGGGTGGATCACTAGGTCAGGAGTTCAAGACCAGCCTGGCCAAGATGGTGAAACCTTGTCACTACCTAAAATACAGAAAATTAGCTGGGCGTGGTGGTGCATGCCTGTAATCCCAGCTACTTGGGAGGCTGAGGCAGAGAACTGCTTGAACCTGGGAGTCGCAGGTTGCAGTGAGCTGAGATTGCACCTCTGCATTCCAGCCTGGGTGACAGAGTGACACTTCATCTCAAACAAACAAACAAACAAGAACCTTTACTTACACGATCTTGTATGGGCTGGCTATCTGCTAACATTGATTTCTGTGCTCCGTGTGATGTCACCAGCATGGAACATGATGGAACATTGCTCCAAAGAGCCACGTAGCCATATATTGGAATGGATTCTGTAAGAGTCAAAGGTAGGGATAAGAGGATTAATAATTATGTATTGAGAAATCCTCCCTTCCTCAGATTTATAGTTACCCACATACCTGATCATGCTATAAAAAGAAACAGGAAGACTCGTATGGAGAAAACTCCATAAGTCAAAACTTAACTTCTTGGAGAAATCTTTTCTATAATCCTCAGAGTCCCCCATAATTTAACTCATGTCCTCGCTATCTAGAGCTACTTCATTTTGGAGAAAAAATTATCATATATCATTTTTAAAGCCTATAATGTTTCATATAGCTCTCTAGTAAATGTCTTTCCCTTTGCCACGAAATAGCACAAAACACATGTGATGTCAAATGTGTTTGCATGTTTGATATCAAGTTATTGACCAAGTCTGAAGAAGGTGTTGAAAATAAGTTGTAAACATCTATTCTAAAAGTGAAATGGCAATGTCTCCACTCAGATATGAAGTAGTCAAACACAACATCATAATATAGTATAGTATTTTAAGGTATATGTAATTTTGATGAAGTATAAATATGTGAACAGATTTTATGATTGGAAAACCTAAAAATAATATAACTTCTATGTTTTTAATAAAGATAGTCCAACTTATTATGCCATTTAGAAAAGTAAAGTAGCGGCCAGGTGCATTGGCTCACATCTGTAACCCCAGCACTTTGAGAGGCCAAGGCAGGCGGATCATGAGGTCAGGAGTTCAAGAGAAGCCTAGCCAACATAGTGAAACCCCGTCTCTACTAAAAATACAAAAAAAAAAAAAAAAAAAAAAAAAAGTTAGCCAGGCATGCTAATGGGCACCTGTAAGCCCAGCTACTCTGGAAGCTAAGGCAGGAGAATCACTTGAACATGGGAGGCTGAGGTTGCAGTGAGCTGAGATCATGCCACTGCACTCCAGCTTGGGCGACAGTGTGAGACTCTATCTCGAAAAAAAAAAATTTAAATAGTATAATTTTTATTTTATAAAATAAATTAAGAAACATCTTAACCAAATTTCAGTGTGATCCAAGAATCCTTATGAAGCTCTGTGTTGAAGGAAAAGATTAAGGTTTTTGAGAAAAACTTACATTCAATTTAGAGGTTGATCATAGACCCATACCGCCATCAACCTTAGAATTGTTGCTTCCTTTTTGCTTTCTTCTCTGCATCATGTTTGTATAATACCCACCACCTTAAATTTGATTTCACTTCCCATTTCATTATCTTAAAAGAACATTTTCTTTTTCTTGGATATATTTTCCATCCTTTTTATGAACTTTCATCAATTCTACCAGGCACACTTAAGAGAGGCCCATTCCCTGAGCCCTTTTCCCTCTCCTACCAGGAAACAAGTTTCCATCAATATCAACCACAAGTGATGAATTCTGCAGGCATATGAGAATGAAATTCACAAATATCCTCAAAGACATAGGATGGGCATTTAGACCCATCTGATTCACAAATGGAAGGTCCCTGAGAAATTGCTATCCCTGTTTATCTACACTTGTTTGCTTCCTGATCTTCTAAAAGGAAAATAAATAAGAGCTCCTAAGAATGTGCTTTAAAGCCAGTTATGCTCCTCTCTTTTTTACATTGCATGCCAGCATATTCCTTCAATTTTATCAATATGGGCCAATGTTCCTAGAAAGATAGTTAGCTTCTTCAGCAAACGCCTAACAAGAGGTAACCAAAATATTAAAAAAATAAAAAGCTCTAATTCAGCTCTTATGCGATTTCTCCCCAAGAGTCTGCCCCAAGTTAAGTAACATATACTTGAAAGCCCTATAACAATGCACTTTTTCCCATAACTTCAGAGCCATAATATTAAAAATTAGGGCTTATCTATCCACATCATTGGCTTCTGTATTGCCAAGTATGTGTTTGGAAAAACTTATGTCTGACCTTGGAATTTAATTAGCACATACTGAAATGGAAATAGATGCAAAGAATGTTATAAACTCTAAAGAACTTTCAGCTCAGCATTCATATTTCATGCAGTAAGAAATCGAATCCCAGGAGACCAAGTGACTTGCTCTGACCAGCAAGACCATCTAGGAACTGATAAGCATTTCCTTTAAAAATGTGAAGATGCTATACAGCTTTGTAGTGAACAATGAAATTCATTGTTCCAGCTGACAAGCCATAGCTGAGTCCCTCCCGAGAAATGCTGTCAATGAAAGAAAACTATCTAGCTTTCTTTGTCAGGTAATGGCTTTTTCTTCCAGGAATCTGGCCTGTTTCCAGAGTTGAAACATCTCCAAAGGGCCACCCTGCCTCTAGAGGACTCCCCAGGGATCCAGTGAGGCCACCGTTGCAACTTCATCATAGCCCAGCTTCTTCCTCTGCCCACCCTGTTTCGATCCCCTCACTTCCATCATCAGGTGTTGTTCTTTAGAAGATGCCCCAGTAAACCTCTCATATGTACATTTCTATCTCAGAGTCAGCTTCCCAGAAACCCGACCTGAAACAATGGTGTATTCTGTTACTTGAGAAAATGTAAGGTTGGAAAACACTTGGATTACATAGAAGCAGATTATTGCAAGACTTGTTTTAATATGACAGTGTGCACTATGAAGCATCAACAAATACCCAGAGTTAACCAAAGTTATTTAACTATAGAGCCCTTTTGCATATTGAACATATCATGAGACTTGTGTTCTGTGGAATATGCTCTAGGAAACAGAAATGCAGTCACTCTAGCTCATTTTAGAATATAAGTGCTGAAATTACCCATGTCAATATTTCCTGTAATAGCAAAAGAATGGAAACAACCTAAATGTCCATCAGTAGGGGACTGCTTAAGTAAATTATAATACATCCATAAAATGTAATATTATGCATCAGTAGAAAAAAATGAGACTTTTGTAAACACTAGCATGAAAATGTATCCAAGGTATATTTTTTAAGTAAAAAGAAAAAGATTACTCAACAGTGTGTATTTGTTTTCAGAAAGGGGAATGATTAAATATATATGTGCATTTTTTTGTGTCTAAGCAAAACATTTGTAAGGACATACACTAGAAAATGACAACACTGGTTACGTCTATAGAAGGAAATTAGAAAGCGCTTGAACCTTTTGTGGTTTAAACCATGGGAATACATTATCTAGTCATAAAATTAAAATCAAAACATGACAAAATATTATATAGCACATAGTTAAATACTGTCTAATCATATATGAGGAAAATCTGGGAAAAAACTACAACACTCTATAAAGTTGATTGAAGTTACTCCTTGAAGACAAAATTCATTTAGAATGCCCAAAGCGTGCCACAGTTTCTGAACCCAAGGAAGCAGTAAATAATTTACTTAATTGAATCCTATTACTTCCAATACCCAAGCAATTTAAGATAGCATCCCTGCTGTTGTTGTTGTTGTTTTTGTTTTTGTTTTTGTTTTTGTTTTTGTTTTTACAATGTCTGAGAAACTCTAGAAATGGGGAAAAACTAGATCTTACATGAATATACTTTCCTGGACTGGGCTTCCTGTTATTAGTCTGTAGTTAGTAACATTTTAAAAGTCTCCAGACCTATGTTGTTGATCAGTAGCCATTAACCACATGTGGCTATTTAAATTTAACTGTAAATTAATTAAAATAAAACTAGAAATTCACTTTCTTACTTGAGCCAGATACACTGCAAGTATTTGAAAACCACATGTGGTAAATGGCTACCATGTTGAAAACAGAAGACATAGAATATATTCACTACAGAAAGCTCTGTGGGAAAGAATATATCCAGGTATAGACTGGTTTCAGACAGATCTGGGTTCAAAATCTGAATTAGCCTCATCCTAACTGTAAGGTTTGGGACAAGTTAATTTCTCAGGGTCTCATTTTTTTGTCCGTTTTTGAGACGGAGTCTTACTCTGTAACCCAGGCTGGAGTACGTTAGCACAATCTCTGTTCAATGCAACCTCCACCTCCCAGGTTCAAGCGATTCTTGTGCCTCAGCATCCTGAGTAGCTGGGATTACAGGCATGTACCACCACGCTCAGAAAATTTTTGTATTTTTAGTAGAGACAAGGTTTCACAATGTTGGCTAGGCTGGTCTCAAACTCCTGACCTCAAGTGGTACACCCACCTTGGCCTCCTAAAGTGCTGGGATTACAGGCATGAGCCACTGTACCTAGTCTCAAGGGCCTTGCTTTTTTCATCTGTAGAATGGGGAAAATGGTAATACCTACCTCAGAGGGTCATTGTGAGGTATCAGTGAACTCATTCATAAAAGCTGCATAGAACAGGCCTTCACACTCAAAAATGTTATCCTCACACTCAAAAATGTTACCTCTTATTAGCAATTATCCACCACTGTGAGTGTCACAGCTCTCCACCAACCAGTCATGTCATCCATCACAACTATCCTATTTACCCTTCTCACAGGAAGATGAAAAGTATCCACTAGCATCCTTATAGCCTAGTTCATTAAAGTGCAAGTTTGCAATTTATAAATCTTGCACTGATTTCTTTTTCAGGAAAGTCTTGCTATGAGAAAAAAAGTTACGTGAACTAATCCTGTGTCAGTGATGTGACTAGTTTACATTCTAGTATAAGCTCTTTATCAGGCCAAATACTAGGAACAAACATTTTTCTATTTGGATTATAATGGTCTTGCTGGGAAGACAAACTCCTTGATATGATTTGAAAACTTTCACAAAAAGGAAGGCTGTCATATTTTGCCATGGAAGGGGAAAAGCCTAGTACAGCAGCATTAAAGGGTCAGAGACAAACTGGGATAGTCAAAGTGAGGTTTCTACAGCTGGTAAACTTGAGTGAGGTTTTGAAAATATAAAAACCATGATGAGAAAAGACAAGTGAAGAAGAATGATAAAGGAATAATACCAAGAGAAAGAAAAGTATAGGAAGGGAAAAAAGTCTTATAGCTTTAGCCCTTCAAAATTAACAAAAGATTTTCCTTTCATTCCATAGGCCAAGCTATTCCTTTTTACTTGTAGCTTCCAACAACAGAATTTGTTAGGCCTGAATTTAGTAGTGACCAATTTTGGCCTCTTCAATACTTCTACTATATAGTAGAAGTTATATTTTATTTATATTTTATATATGCATTAACTATATATACGACATATATATGTATGCCATACTTTTAAACTCTAAAAATAGATAAACTAAGTTATTTTGATGATTTTCTGCACAGTGCCAGCATTACCAGTTAAAGATAAATAAGGCAAGAAAACAGAAACTTCCCAGATATGCATTTAAAATGAATGTTCTTCAATTCTTCAGGTATTTATATAAAAAGATTTGTGTAAGAATTATCCTTGATTGATACCTTCTCTCACCACTCGTATTCAACATAGAGGAAGTTCTGGCCAGGGCAATCATGAAAGACAAAGAAATAAAGGGTATTCAATTAGGAAAAGAGGAAGTCAAATTGTCTCTGTTTGCAGATGACATGATTATACATTTAGAAGATCCCATTGTCTCAGCCCAAAATTTTCTTAGGTAATAAGCAATGTCAGCAAAGTCTCAGGATACAAAATCAATGTGCAAAAATCACAAGCATCCTTATACCCCAAAGACAGACAAACAGGGAATCAAATCATGAGTGAACTCCTATTCACAATTGCTACAAAGAGAATAAAATACCTAAGAATGCACTTACAAGGGATATGAAGGACCTGTGCAAAAACTACAAACCACTGCTCAAGGAAATAAGAGAAGACACAAACAAATGGAAAATCATTCCATGCTCATGGATAGGAAGAATCAATATCATGAAAATGGCCTTACTGCCCAAAGTAATTTATAGATTCAATGCTATTCCCATCAAGCTACCATTGACTTTCTTCACAGAATTGGAAAACACTACTTTAAATTTCATATGGAACCCAAAAAGAGCCCATATAGCCAAGATAATCCTAAGCAAAAAGAAAGTTGGAGGCATCATGCTAGCTGACTTCAAACTATTCTACAAGGTCATGGTAATCAAAACAGCATGGTACTGGTACCAAAACAGATATACAGACCAATGGAACAGAAAAGAGACCTCAGAACACCACACATCTACAACTATCTGATCTTCGACAAACCTGACAAAAACAAGCATACAGAAAGGATTCCCTATTCAATACATGGTGTTGGGAAAACAGGCTAGCCATATGCAGAAAGCTAAAACTGGATCCCTTCCTTATACCTGTGCAAAAATTAACTCAATATGGATTAAAGACTTAAACATAAGACCTAAAACAATAAAAACCCCAGAAGGAAACCTAGGCAATATCATTCAGGACATAGGTATGGGAAAAGACTTCATGAATAAAACACCAAAAGCAATGGCAACAAAAGCCAAAATTGACAAATGGGATCTAATTAAACTAAAGAACTTCTGCACAGCACAAGAAACTATCATCAGAGTGATGATGATAGTAACCTACGGAATAGGAGAAAGTTTTGCAATCTACCCAACTAACAAGGGCTAATATCCAGAATCTACAAAGAACTTAAACAAATTTACAAGAAGAAAACAAATAACCCCATCAAAAAGTGTGCAAAGGATATTAACTGTCACTTCTCAGTTGAAGACATTTATGCAGCCAACAAACACATGAAAAAAAGCTCATTATTACTGATCATTAGAGAAATGCGAATCAAAACCATATTGAGATACCATCTCACACCAGTTAGAAAGCTGATCATTAAAAGTCAGGAAATGACAGAAGCTGAAGAGGACATGGAGAAATAGGAATACTTATACATTGTTGGTGGGAGCGTAAATTAGTTCAACCATTGTGGAAGACAGTGTGGAGATTCCTCAAGAATCTAGAACTAAAAATATCATTTGACTCAGCAATCCCATAACTGGGTATATACCCAAAGGATTATAAATCATTCTACTATAAAGACACATGCAAAAAAAAGAAGACATTTATGCAGCCAACACGCATATGGAAAAAGCACATCATTTTTCATCATTAGAGAAATGCAAATCAAAACCACATAAAGATACCATCTCATGCTAGTTAGAATGGCTATCATTAAAAAGTTAGAAGACAACAGATGCTGGAGATATAGGAATGCTTTTACACTCTTAGTGGGAGTGTAAATTAGTTCAAATATTGTAGAAGACAGTGTGGCAATTCCTCAAGGATCTAGAACTAGAAATACCATTTGACCCAACAATACCATTATTGAGTATACACCCAAAGGATTATAAATTATTCTATTATAAAGACATATGCACACATATATGTTCATTGCAGCACAGTTTACAACAGCAAAGACTTGAAACCAGCTCCAATGCCCACCAATGATAGGCTGGATAAAGGAAATGTGGCACATATACACCATGGAATACTATGAAGCCATAAAAAAGAATGAGTTCATGTCCTTTGCAGGGACATGGATGAAGCTGGAAATCATCATTCTCAGCAAACTGAAACAAGGACAGAAAACAAAACACCACATGTTCTCACTCATAAGTGGGTGTTGAACAATAAAAACACATGGGCACAGGGAGGGGAACATCACATACTGGGTCCTGTTTGGGGGTGAGGAACTAGGAGAGGTATAGCATTAGGAGAAATACCCAATGTAGATGACTGAGTGATGGCTGCAGCAAACCACCATGGCACCTGTATACCTAAGTAACAAGCCTCCACATTCTGCACATGTACCCCAGAATGTAATAATAATAATAAAAAGAATTATACTTCATCACAAAAATCAGCCAATTATTACTAAACAATTTCCAGTGCTGCCTCTTTAGATAATTGTTTAACTATTAAAATGTATCCTGTTATTTATAATAACAGCCATTTGACACCAGTGCTGCTACAGAAGACATACCTCATGTTTTAGCACAAAAAACCATATGAGAATTTGTAACGATGTACATTTCTTATTACCTGCTGATAATAATCTAGTCAGTGAAAATGGCACCTAATGATACAGCACATCTCCCACTCACAAATAACTGGATTTAACATTACTATTACTTCTCACCAATCCCTTACAGAAGCAAATAGATGTGATTACCATAATCCTCAGGAATAACACTTAAAATTAAACTTGGAAATCTAGGAACAGCTTATCTTTTACTAAGCACAAATGCACCTTAGACCGTAAATCCTCCAGTACCCTTTCTCCAGACAGTTTCACTAGACTTGGCTGTCATTCTTCTAATTGTTTATTATTCTGGCTGACTAGACCTCTGGCATCTCCTGTTCCAAATACTTGGCTTCATATGAAATGTATCAAGTGATTTAGCCTAACACTAGATCTCTGTAGTAGTCCCAAACGTCTTGTTTCTAAAACATTGCTTGCCGGGCTTCTTCCTGACAAGTAAACTAACCTTCTCAAGCCTATATAACATAGCAGTAGTGCTTATAAAACTGCTAAGGGGCAGGTTGTCTCTATTAATAAAGTTTATTTGGCAACCGGCAGTGTTTACTCCTGTGGTCAATGTGGGTTCTTTTCTCTCCCTAGATTGGAAAGCAGGACTTATCTTTTATAGCATTGCTGGTTCTTTCTTCTCCACTTGGGCTGTACAAATTACCTAAGACAGAGCTAACAGAGCTCCTGTCCTCATGGTAGGAGAATGGTCAGTTTTAGTACTTTATCTCCTCTTTCACTGGCCTCATTAAATATTCTTTCCTAAATGGCAGTTATCAAAATTATTATTACAGATTGCCGTTCTTATCTTCTTTCTAATTGTTGCTTTTCATTTGTCTCTGCTTTATATTATTTCTATGCTTTTTAGCTTTTGTCTAAGAAAAGCAGATTTTATAGACATCATCAAATACTTTGGCAAGCCTCATCCCTTCTGTGGGATTACATATTTGTTACAGTCTTTAAGATTTTGACCCTTTCTGCTGGGTGTACTTGTTACAAGTTTTCCAAGATGGTTGCATTTCTGTAGTCTAAGATATCAGATTTCTTTTGAGGGTTTTTTTGGCAGTAGGGGAATAAGCGTGAAGGGGTATAGAAGGTAAAAGTGAGTAATTTTTTTTCTTTCATCGGAGCAATCCCTGAATTAGCTAAGCCTACACTATTAACCTACATGACCAAATTACTAATAAAAAAATTCTTTGACAAACAGAGTGAGAACAAAGAAAATTGAAAAGTCTTAC
>NW_022437001.1:11078320-11111892 GCF_009761245.1 Sapajus apella
AATCTAGGCAACTAACATTAAATGTGGTCCATGTGGTAGAATCACAAACATTCATTCTTTGGAAAAATAAATACATATAAGGAGTACAAGGGCAGTTTTGTTGCATGGCTATATTGAATAGACGAAAATCTGGGCTTTTAGGGTAACCATCACCAGAATAACGTACATTGTACCCATTAAGTAATCTCTCATCCCTCAACCTCTCTCCATCCTCCAAACCTTTTGGATTCACCAATAGCTATTATTCCATATTCTATGTCTATATGTACACATTACTTAGCTTCCACTTCTAAGTGAGAATATACCACATTTGACTTTCTGTTTTGATTTGTTTCACTTGAGATAATAGCCTCCAATTCCATCCACGTTGCTGCAAAAGACATGACTTTATTATTTTTATGATTGAATAGTATTCCATTGTGTGTGTGTGTATATATACATATATTTGATAGATAAATAGAATGTGTATATGCATACATGGTGTGTATATATACACAAGCACACCATAAAATATCTGTCTTTGGATGTGTTGTGTAAGGAATGGTGGAAGTGTACACCATCTATTCTTTCACTATACTCCATATAGACTACCACCATTCCCATCTATTCGTCATTAACATATTACAATTTCCAAAACTATAGTTCATGTAAAATTGAGATTGAGAACTTCTGGATGAAATTTGGAGCTTTCCTAATCTTACTAGAACCATGGAGTGGACTGGGGTCTAGAGACCTGTACTCTAGGCTTGATTCTGTCTTTAAACAGCTATGTAATACTAGCAAGGTACTTTATGCCTTTAAGCCTTAGTTACCTTGTCTTTAAAATAAGGAGATTAGATTTGAGGTGTGTAAAGTCCCTTCCAGTGCCTAAGTAACATCTATAGAGATCACAGGTTGAAAGTCTTAGCATACGATAGAATCCAACTATGTTATGTTGGTTCCCAGAACCACCATATTTAACACCAAAGGTAATTTCTCTGGTTTAATTATCTTAATTTTCCAGAAAAGAATATAAGTGCAGAGAAATTAAATGTATTGCACAATTTTACACAAACAGGTAAAACTGAGATTTAACAATGTGTTTTGGATTCCCATTTTAATTTTTCACCAGAAGTTCATTCCACATACCACAAAACATATACTATGCATTGTGTTACTTCTCCACCTTAACTTCAATTTCAAAAGGGCTCTGCTTCATCCATAAAATCCATGATTGCAGTATGTTTGGATTGCATATGTATGGACTATGCAATGCATGTACTGACATGATTGCATATGTACTGACTATATGTAAAGTGCAGTTATTTGTAGATTTTGAAGGATTTTTTCATTTTATACCTTAGATCTAATTATGCTATACCATCACTACTGCCACCTAAATTCTACTACATTGTAATTTTCTCCACTCCATTATGTTCAGATCACTACTTCCTGGGTCAGACAATAAATTAAACATCCGGCCTACAATTGCTCTGCAACAGCTCTGTTTCATCCTGGCTCGCTGTAGTTCAATTATCACGTCTACCTTGGAGGAATGGGAAGATGGGAATTTCACCATCCCCTTGCACCAATGGCTAATCCGCCATACTTTTGCTTTTACACTGCTTGGCACATAGGTAAACACTCAATAAAAACGAATGGTCGTTATTATTTTTGTCTTCATTACTTTACTGAATAGTTGTGTCAACACATGCATCCTCAACTCCCAAAATTAAAAAAATAACGCTTCTCTGAGCTCTGTATTAAATTTGATATTTACTATAGATTTTTCATAGATATTCTTTAGTCACTTTTGAAAAATCCCACCTATTCTTATTCCTCTCATAACTTGACATTAACTTTTCCTGTATTATTAAGATTACTTTGATCGATTTTCTGACGTTGAGCCATCAAGACAATCCTCAAATAAACCATATTTAATTGTAGCAAGCGTGCTCCTCCTGGAGAAGGTTATGTTGCTTATTTGTTTTACTGTTATGTATGCTAGCTAATGCTTTATTTAGTATTGAAAAATGTTACTGGGTTTTAAAAATCTTTGGTCTGGCAACTTTACTGAACTCTCCCATTCATTTTAGTAGCTTGTTAATTTGTATGGCTTTCATTTATAAATGATAAAAATTTATCTCCTCTCTTTTAATCTTTATAATTCTTATTAATTGTACCAGCAAGGCAGCACCCTCTAGAGGAAGTGTGCATGCTTGAGAGGGAAACCTGAGTTCAAGCTCCAGTTCCACCACTTCCTAATGGCAGTCCCTGGACCAGTCACTCTACAGCCTGGTGCTTTAGTTTACTTACCTGAAAAAGTGGGAAGGAAAGTATCTCATGGGTTTGAGAAGGCTACATCAGTTAACAGACTTGGCACAATGGATGAAAAAAATGTTAACTCTTGAAATACTTACGGAATGAAGTTAAGAATGAAAGACACCTAACCCAACTCTGGACATTTATGAAAATATTTCCAGAGAAGCCATTTTCAGACTGAGACTTCTGGACCAGGCTAGTCAGAAGAAGGGGGCAAGGAAGAGAGATGCTGGATGAAGTAGCGCATTTCCAATGAGAGAAACACGTCAAATGTTTGGCTATGAAAGACAGCATGTTGTGTTTGGGGACAGACAGTAGTTCAGTATCCTGGACACTCAGCTCTTTTACATGTAAACAATAATTGTTCCACTAGTTACTAAATTCCTGAAGAGAATCATGTGTGCTGCATCTTTTTATCCTTCACAGCACTTGGCAAGGAGCCATGTACAAAGGAAGTGATCAATAAATATCCACTATTGTTTAGAATTTTTTCTGTGCTGTTAGCCTCTTTGGATTAAACATCTTAGCCTTGAAGCCATGCTTTATAAACTGCAGCAGCTCAAAGTAATATGGCTTGACTTAAGAAAGGCCAAAGTTTAGAAGATGAATGCCTCAATATCAAGTCAAATAAGCCATCAGCATAACCACATCTTTCCAGTTTTAGAGGTTGTTTACAAGGATCTTGCTTTTCAGGGGTAGAATCTAAAGATACCAAATACAAATTTTAATCTGATATTTGAGGTAACTGCAATTTTTTTAATGGCATAACAAGAGAAGAAACTATATTTCTTCTCTTAAACTCTCAGGAGAAGAGACACTAAATAAATTAAATTTCAGCAATACTATTATTTTCACACAATTTCCCTCATCTTTTTTGTCCTACTGAAATGATTTCTCAAAATACTTAGCAAATAAAATTAAGAAAATGAAAGGATTTCTATTTGAAAGAATTTAGAGAATAGGGTGTGCCTTGTTTCAATTTCCCTTCATTTACTGAAGCATTTACTTTGCAAATTTATAAAATTATCCTCACCTTAATAAAACTGGCACAAAATATTAAACAAACCTATTTGTTTTCAGTTCTCTAAAGTTCATACTCCTAACAAAGAAGGTAAAGACTCTATTTGTAACCTGGCCCAATGTACACACTCAGAAAATTCTATTTCCCTTCCTAACCCTGACAATAAGAAATAATCTGGGAATAGTTTCCCAAAAGCCATGTAATCACCAGTAATATACTATGAGTCAAACGTGGTCAATTTCCTTTTCTCAGGACCTTATCTAACCGTGTTCCCCAGAAATATATGTTGGATCACTGACAACACAAATAACATTATTATAGATCTATTATGTGCCAGGTAAGTTGTTAGACACATAAGAATGCAGTTTTTCTTCAACTGCAGCCCTTCCAACTCCACCATCACAATTCTTGTCTTCTATGACCTTTATCATTTACCTGTGGGTGAGGCAATATGAACAGAGGTAAATAGAGTGAAACACTGCAGATATTATGAGAGAAGTATCTACCTGGTGGAGAACACAAAAAAGAAAGGTGTGAGGCAAGGCAGAGGTAAAGATGGGGGTCTCACCAGGAAAATATCAGAGAGAAAGTGAGTCTTTAAAGGTGAATATGTAAGAATAAACATACGAGGGATTAAAATCCTTCTAGAGAGCAGCAGGCAGAGCAAGTATGACAGGTAGGCAAGGGCTGGGAGGTGTAAAAATCCTCGCCTTCTCCTTTGAAGACCTGGGAGCTGGCCAATCCCTCCTCGAAGGCCTTCCTGAACATCTCTTTCAGAGTGCTTAGCTCAGTGACAGTTCCTCTGGTTCTCTTATGTGACCCTAAACCATCTATATATCCATTTGCCTCCTGGGGAAATGTTCTGACCATTTGTTTTACCAATAATTCTTTACCTAACTCACAAACCAAAATCTCTTGTACAAACAGCTCATCTAATCTTCAATCTAGTACTTCTAATCACTTACAAGACATTTTAAGTAGCTTGTTCCAGTTTTAGCTCAACCATGATATTTCCAAAATCAAGCTCCTCCATTCCCCTACCTTGCCCCATGTGTTAGCTGTAATCTATATCTGTTCCTAACATGTCTATCTTTCCTGCCTCTCATGGTTAAAATCTTGGATGTCCTCTGACTCTTCCATGTACTCCGCTCCTCCCACTCAATCAAGACCTGTCAAGTGTTTACGAAACTGCCCATCTTATATTAGGCACTCAAAATTATTAACTGCTAAAGTGCCAAAATCAATTCAATGAATAAATAAAACATTAATAAATCAAATCTTTGTTGAAAACAGCTTGTCTTTCTATTCTCCGTTCGATTTGCAATACCCTACTACTTAGCATTCATTCACTTATTCATTCAGCAAATATTTATTGAGAGACTACCATATGCCTGGCACTAATAGGTGATGGGGATATAGCAATAAATAAAATAACTAAACTGCATGTTCTCCCGTGGTTCATTTTCTAATGGAAAAAGGTGATAATAATCAAATAATTAAATAAAACATATTCAAGTCCATAGTTCCTCATATGAAAATACTAAATCAAAAAAGCTCTAAAAGCTGGAAGTTTCTCCTTAATTCACTGGTTAACAAAACACGAACTCAACTGACATTAGACCATGTATAAATTGTATTTATTCCCTTTTGAGGAAGTACCTGAATAAGCTTGATCATTACATGATATATAGTAAACACATTATATTACTTTCCAAAATCTGAAAAATAAACTGAATTCCCAAACAAGGTTGGGACATGGAGTGTTGGTGAGACTACAATTTGAAGTACATAAGTCAAGAATTACTTCATTGCAACAGGGATATTTGAGCCAAACCCCAAAGCAGGTAAAGGGAAGGGGCCAGATTTGAGAGAAAAGCATTCTGGGCAGAAGGAACAGCAAGCTAAAAGACTCTTAGACAAGAACATAGTAGTATGGTTGATGAATAGAAAAGGTGCCGGTGTAACTGACTCAGTGAGCTAAGGGAGGAGTAGTAGATGACAGACATCAGGGGTACAAATCACTTAGAGACTAAATGTCCACTCTAACAGAATTTGGCTTTTATTGAAGTGAGAAGAGAAGACCATGTAGGGTTTGGAATAGGGGAATGGCATAACCTGATTAATACTTTAACGGGATTACCATTTGTGGTGGATAATCTCCAAAGACAGCTGCCATTAATCAATGCCTTTCCCCATAAACATGCCTGACACTACTCATGGAGAAGTGGAATCTTTGTCCTCTCCCTTTCAATTCTGGATGGCCTTCTGACTTGCTTTTCCCAAAAGAATAAAACAAATGTTACTGTCTGGAAATTCCATATCCAAGCCTTAAGAGCTTACAGCTCCAACTTTCTCTCTTACAGAAGTTGGCTAAGTTGTAAAGAGTCTGACAACCCTGAAACTATCACACTGTGAGAAAGTCCAAATCAGTCATGTGGAAAGACAAGTGGAAGAGAGCCAAGGAGCCCAGCCTACAGCCAGAACTGAAGCTCTGTATATGGGACCTAATGTCTGAGCCACCTCAGACATCCCTTGACCATTTGGGCCATCCCAGCTGAGGTCACACACATTGCAGTGTAGAGACAAGTCATTCTCTTTGTGTCTTGTCCTAATTTTTAGGCTTGAGAAAATAAAATGGTTTTTATTTTACACCACTAAGTTTTGGGGAAGTTTATTATATGGAAATTAGTTATCAACACTGAAACTGCTATGAGACCAAGTGTTAGGTAGACACCTGGAGAGAGGCAAGGACGTTGTTAGTGAAAGCCAGAAATGCAGTGATAAAATAGTTCAACTCAAGACTTGCTAGATTGGAAAATAACACTGAATCTCATTCTTGCCTTTCCAGGCAGCAAAAGATTATCCAAGAAATAAGTAATTTCAGGGCAAAGATCAAATCCAGGGTCTACTATTACATGTGTTCTCAGGTTGAAGATCAAATCAAGTGTGTGGCAGGAAGGCCCTTCATTAAGAACTCTGAAAGATTTAAAGTGATGCCTCATAGACCTTGCCAACTGGTCAAGGAGCTTCTAAAAACGTTATGGGCTTCTACTGCAACCTGACTTTCTGACAAAGTAAAGTAGAGCTTGCCTGAAGGATTTTCTGGTTATGTCTTTTATCTAGCGGAGTGAGAGAATCCCAATAAAATTCACAGGAAGCCCCCAAATTTTAAAGATCATTGAAATTAAAAACAAAAAGCAGTTAAACAAAAGGAAGTATACAAAAGGTCTCTAAATAATTACCCCTCTAATAGCAGGAAGCAGGCTACTCCACTGCAAAGAATAGCAAAAATAATTTCTTATAGAAAAGAAAGAAGAAATGAGAAAAGGAGCCCAATGTGCAAAAGATAAAGTTAAAGCCACAGAGAATCATTCCTAGGGAACAAATTTAAACCTTAATCAGGAACATGTCTTACTTCCAGAGCAAGAACTTGGGACATATGGCGGCTGTATTCAGACTTGCTATTGACTAGTGACAGTTATATGCCTTCAATTGTCTTGTTTTGAAACAGTATTGTTTAATGAAATTGTCCTATCTTTGTGGCAGCAGATAATCTTTTTAGTTATAGGTTTCTGCACTCAAGAAATAATTACTCTTCTCCCACTTTAGGAAAAAAAAAATGCACTAAAGAAACTACACCAGAGAAATATCATCCTCATCTGGAGATCCAATTTAGAGACTTAAAGTCTGAGTTTGATGCCATAGTGAGATAAGCTGAAAGTCAATAATTAGTTAAAAAGTAAAACTACTTGAGACCAACGTGATGTAAAGTCCAAGTTAGCCATGTAGAGAGGTCTCATAAAGAGGGATGGATGTCCGGCCAGCCATGAGCTTTGCAGCTATCCTGGCTGATGTTCTAACATGTGAAGGAAGATGCCATCTTAAATGTCTAATCCTCAGCAGCCTAGGAGGAGTCAATCAGCTGAAAGTAGCCCAGATGGCAAGATCACGACAAATAACAAAGTATTGTTATTCAAGTCTCTGAGTTCTGGGGGTGTTGTTTTGTTTAATTCTTGTTTTGTGTTCGTTCATCCTTTTGATGCAGGGACAGATAACTGCAACACTGTGGCTTCTATGTTGAGAACAGGCTGGAGTGGAAGTGGAGGCACAAACATTAGGCACTTTTGCAGTAATGGTGTAAGACATGATAGCAGCTTGAACCCAGGCAACAGCAATGAAAAGAGTGAGAAGAAATAGGCTGTGGGGTATATTTCAAAGGCCTAGCTAAATGATTTGGTGGCAGATTTAATGTGGGGCATGACAAAAAGAGACATTAAGGACAAATCGAAGGTTGATTATCTCTGGAACTAAGAGAATAAAATTGCCATCAAGTAAGATGAGGAAGAGGGTGGGCAAGCAGATATGGCAGCAAAGGCATCCAGTGAGTATTAGACATCCAATCAAAGATGAATGAATAACAGATGAATAGACTGCTGAATAAGTCTGGAGTTCAGGGGAGACATCATGGCTAGATTCACATGTACATTTGCGCATCATCAATGTAAGAAGAGTATAACTGTAACATTAGATGAGATCACCAAGACAGAGAGTACAGATTGGGAAAAGACTTAAGGACTGAGGCTCCTGTATTTATATGGTAGGGGAAACAATGAAAGAGCCAAAGAGACTGAAATTGTTGTTGGTAAGGTAAAAGGAAAATAAGGAAAAGGGGGTGGCTTGGAAGTCAGGGAAAGAACTCTCAGGTACTGCTGAAGGGTACATAGGAAGGGACCCAAGAACTAACCACTGGATTTAGTAACAGGTATGTTCTTGGCACCTTTGACAAGTATATTTCTAATGGAGCAGTGGGAATGACAGACTGACTGGTTCAAGAGAAAATGGAGAAAGGACAATTGGAAACAGAGAACAGAGTTAATTTTGTAAGTTTTCCTGTAAAACATGGGCAGAAAAACCAGATAGAAGTGAGGAGAAACATAAGGAGAAAAACATGAGTCTTTTTTTTAAAATGGCAGAAATTATAGCATGGCTACATGGTACTTGGAAAGATCCATGAGAGACAGAGAAAAAAATGGTGATGGAGAGAAAGAATGAATTACTAGAGTTATGTCCTTGAGCAGATAATGGGAATGAAACTACACCCCTGAATTAACTGTGATGGATTTCTAGCTGGTTTCCTTATCTCTAATTTATCTTTTCTTCAATAAATTCTACCTCAAACTAATTTCCCTAAAGTACTATTTTTATTACAGTATTCCAACATTGTTTTGCTATATGACTTATGTCTCCTGCCTCTTTTACCGTTGTCTGCTCAGCTGTCAAACATTTGAATGATGACTAACTCTCACTGAAATCCATACAAATAGACTCTGACCAACCCTCTGCTAAGCACATGAAGCACATTGTCCTTACAATATATGTATAGAGACAGACACATATAAAATGAATTTACAGGCATAAAAGTTGTTACAGGAGAATGTAGACTGCACCAAATTAATTCATGTAAGGGAGAAAATAATTCCGCCTGGGCAGTAGGTGGGGACAGAAAAAGTTATGGAGGGTTAGCATTTTGAGCAGAAATATGAAGACTGACAAAGAATGGCAAGTGTGTCTGGAACACTGAGGCAGGGTGACTGGAGCTGAGGCTGGAAGAGGAGACTTCACTGCAGAGGTTTTCCGAGCCCTATTAGAGCTTATTTTCCACCAGTCCCCTGTGGGAAATCTCTACAGAAGCCAGCCCAGGCTCCTTACTGCTCCCCATCCCACCCCCTGTACTTTGCTTTAAGCACAGTAAGCATGGTAATCCAGAAGCCAAAGGGAGGGTGTGGGAAAGAAGGCTGAACTGTATCTCCCAACTGAACAACACGCACCTCTGGCATACCCTACAACTTTTCCAGGGGTTTGTGGGCATAAGAGGTTTCTAAAGGAACCAGTTTCAAGATCCATTACCTCCAGAGAAGCCCCTTTTTACCAGAGATATGCCTGATATGTGCCCAAAGCAAGCAGATTTCTGGCAAGTTCTCCTTTCTCACTTCCTCTTTCATAATTACCATTCTCCCACTTTAGGAAAAAAATGCCTATGTCTCTTCATCCAGAATCTTAGCATGTGCCTTGCCTCACCAGGGTGCCAAATAAAGGGATAATTTTATATAGGAGACATCTTTAAAAAAAGCATTGACATATCTACTTGCATGATATATATTTCCAATATTGTTTTATTTGTATGCTTAATAATCACTTATCAAAAACTAATGATTCCTTTGATTAGTTTTGTAATGATAGTATTTTAAATAACATAAGCAAGAATTTTCACAATAAAAACCCTTCAATTAAAAAATCAAGCTTTATGTGCTTATTTCTGTTGCAGATGAGTCAGGAGAGCAAATAACTCCAAAATATGAAATATTTAACTGTAAAATGTTAAATTAAGAAATAATTATTTGATAATTTTAAAGGTCAGTGCTAACAGCATGCAAGGACTACTTTGTCAGATTTCAATTAGAAGGCACGTGAGCAGAATACCCAGGAAGCAGAAGTATTCAGTGATAATAAGGGACCCAAGACCTCTCTGGGCTCCTTTTGTATGTCACAGTGATAAGCAGAGCTTACCCCCACCACCACCTCTATAAACCTTACAAACATCATATTTTCTTATTCTAGAACCATTTTCAGTTTCAATTCCCTCATTTCACAAAATAATTTGTCACTTTCCTAATCTTGTCTGCATCCTGTCAGCACTTGGAAGAACCATTAGCATTTAGAGAGGAAACATGTGTGTATTACAAGCAGACTTTAAAAAAAAATCCATTTTTGTATGGTCTACATTGAGTCCTCTGCCCCTGGAGTGGAATGAAACACCATAAAACAAGTGCATACAAATACCCTGGCTCTAGATGTTAAATGTGTACAAATAATATTACTGAATTGAACTGAGATCAAAGAGCTTCTTTTTCTCCTCTTTCTGATTCTAGCAATAAACTTTTTTTAAAAAAAGGACAATATTCTTTGATATGGGCAAAGTACTAAATAGTATTAAATCACATCAAACGGTGACCAGCATCTATTTCAAGGCCAGGATAGCGACATTTTATTTTTCATTACACTGAACACCTGAGTTTTCCTAGAAGAGAATACATATGATATCTGAAAAAGAACATTAACATTGGAATCAAGTTAAATCTCAGTAGAGTGTCTGTCTTACCTAGCTGTGTCCTAATGCAAGTGAAACACTGCATGCCATTTTTTTTTCTTTGTGAAGTCACGATAAAAATGCAATAGTTATTCAAATTCAATGAGGACATACAGATGAAGTGCCAGTATGTTTCCTGAAACATAGCAGAGGCTTCCTTTTTGTAACTTTCAAATTCACATTGGGTTCCTACTGGAATGGCACTGCTAATAACAGTAATTCAGGCTCTCTGTCAAGATTTCTTAGTTACTTATGTTTACCTAATCAATACAGTCTGGAAGCAGAGTAAAAAGTAGCTTTTATGTCTGCCCACAGCTGTTAACAAATGGTGCAATATATACATACACACACATACATATATGCACATATACAGTATGTATACACATATATGCATTATGCACACATACAGACATATACTTGATAGTATTTAATTAGTGAAATTCACCATCAAACAGGTGTTAGCTAATGCATTCCAGTTCTCACTAAAATCACAATTTTTCCGTCAACTCCCCTAGGGAATTTTTCCATCCAACCCATTCCTATAGGACAGCAGCAAGTATTTAAGCATTGCTCAGTGTCGATAGTTTCATGCAGTTACTATAATCACTGGGTAAGTAAATCAAAGAGCTAATACTGAGCTAAAGAAGTGGCTTCTTGCCAATCCTTCTACCATAACACCGCCTGAAAAGAGGACATCCCAATTAGTTAACTACATCATCTCCACTTGTGGTATTATAGGAAAGTCTTCTCTGAGCTCTCCATGAATCCCAGCCTTCTAGTTGTATGGATAGATGAAGAGACAGATAGACAGAGACAGATATCCAGATCAATCCACATTGTCAAGCTCTTCCAGCAGAAAGTGATGCAACTCAGACAAATGTTTTCATTCAGGGACTATTAAAAAATTTCTCCAGTGAACCAAACACATATAGCTAATCAAATGAATACTGATTATAAAGATAATCTTTAAATACATAATAATGTCAATTGCACAAGTACCATAGAAACATTCCTTTAAAACCAACATTTTACCATTACAACACTGCCTGAAAATAAATAAAGACTAATGATCACTGTCAAATCGTAGGAAATATTTTTATGCAAATAATATCATCCTCCTTAAATAACAGCAATCTTAAACTTGTCTGAGTTGGAATTCTAGCTCTGCCACTTTCTAGCTCTGTGACCTTGAGAAAGCTATTTAATTACTCTATACTTCAATTTCCTCAGCTGTAAAATATATTCCCTACCACATAAGCTTATTATGATGATTTTTAAAAATACATCCCTAGAACAATGTCTGATACATAATAAGAACTCAACAATGTTAGCTATTATTCATATTGTTTCTTATAATTTAAGTTATGGGTATGAAGACAGAACTCTGTATTATCATTAGCTAACCTTCAGAAAAATAGTTAACACAATGAGCAGAACTCAACATTAAACTCCAGGAAAGGTTGGGGGAAAAGGACAGTAGTCTATATTTTTAAAAGGTTAAAAACTGTTTTGGGTCAGAGACCCATTTAAAAAGCTAATCAAAGTTATGGATATTTTTCTGAGAAACATCCACATATACCCAGCATTTCAGGGCTCCTTTTCTAGCTATCCAGAAATCCATCAGAGGCACCAAATCTAAGATGAAGCCTAGGAGATGAGGTACCTCCTAAGCTTTAAAACCCTCTACTTCCAAACTTGATTTCAATAAACTTTAAACCACTGTTTTTCTCCATCCCCCAAAGAAATTTATAAACATATATTTCATTGAAAACACTGTATCTTGCAATATAGCGGTTGACATTTGCAACATTAATTTCATGGATTAAAACAAAAGAGCATCATTTTAATCACTGGTAGCCTGCAGGAAAATTCCAACCAGAACTATAGCTTCCAGTCATGTTCTGGAGTTGCCATTCCAAATCAGCAGGGAACAGTGAAACTAAAAGTATGGGAACGCCCTGCCTATCAGAAGTTCCAGACCAATGGCCAACTGACCTTTCTCTGTCACTGTTGCAAAGCAGGTGATACTTCAGGAGATGCTCTTCTGATTGACTAAAATTCTGTGAGAAAACAGAAATACACGGACACGAAGCTAAGACAATCATAACAAACCTTAAGAACTCTGATACTTCTTAACTTTAAGTAAATTAGCTTTTCGTTCTCTTTTTAAATCTAAATGGCTTGTGCTGTGTTTTCAGTTCTTCCCTTTATATGTCTTTATGTTCCTTCCTTTGTATCTCCTTCCTCTGTTGACCACATTATTTAACACAAAAACAACAACAGGCTGTTGTTATACATATGTATGTTATATATATATGTTAAACATATATATATATATATATATGTTTAACCTGTTATATATATATTGACAGGCTGGAGTGCAGTGACAGATCATAGCTCACTGTAGCCTGGAGCTCCCAGTCTCAAGCTATCCTCTCATCTCAGCCTTCCAAAAGTGTATTGCATCTTGATGCTTTCAATTGAATGGTTCACTTTGCAGCCTCTACATGGCAGGATGCATAATCACCAGTTTATTCTGCAATACTGGAGCAAGAATTCAGTCTAGCTAATATGGCCTCTTTCGCCACACTGACAAGATGAGGATGACTACCACTTAGCCACTACCAGTATCATAATATTATAAAGTAGTTTAAAGATATATAGTAGAAATTAGCTGGTGACCACCACTTTACTTCGTTTTGAAATTGCTGACTCATCCTATTTGAGAATCTGTTGTAAGCATCATTTAAGAATTAGTTTGGTTTAGTTTACACACACTTTGAAGTCAACATAGTTTTTAATGCATGGAATTACATAAAATCAAATGAACTATATGTATGCCCATGCAGCATGCAGTCTCAATAACACTTGAAAAAACTGGCTGGATTTTCATAATGATTTTATGAAAATCAATGAATAATGATTTTATTTCAGTGAAATTCGCTCGCATTTTTTCCAAGTTGCTTTGGCATTCCAGACACCCAACTGGTTCTCTAAGAGATAACTGGCTTGCGCAGAGTTGGAACCAATACAGACCCAGGCCTGACTGTCAAGCAGTGATCATTCCTGCAAATTTTTCTTCCAGAAGACGTGTGCAAGCAAAGAAGAGGGCGATAATTCGATTTTGCAAAGGTAGAAATAGACGCGCACGCAGACATCTGCACCGGCCGGCCCACAGGGAGTTTGAGAGGGGACAGATAGGAAGTGGGGAGCTGAAGTACCTTTTCTTGGCGTTTCTGAGCTTGACTGGGTGCAGAACTCAGCCCTCAGGGCTGCGGGACCGCCTCTTCTCAGAAACCGGCAGTTTGGCTTGGGCAGCCTGACGCGCGTCCCTCACCCTCCCAGGGGAGCGCAGGGTGCCGGGCCTGCCTCGCGCTCGCCAGCAGTCGGGAACTCCGAAAGGGTGCAGCTCAGTGGGGAGCCGCACGCCAGGGGCAAAGGGACCAGCGATCTGCGCTCCTCCGGAAGCAGGAGGATGGCGAGGAGAGTCTTGGAGAGGAGTAAAGTGTCATTAGGGGAAAAATCAAAAATCGAAGTTGCGGCTAAGTTTTCCCCGTGAGAGGGCGGGGCGGCCGGGCCAGTCGGGTAGACCAGAGGGTAGCGCCGGAGCTGGGAGGGGCCCAGGGCGTAGGCTTTCGGGGAAAATTCCATTGTCCTTTTAACCACCACCACTCCCCTCCCAAAGCAGAGAAGCCGAGCTCTGTACCTCCATCGAGTCCTGGCTGCAGGGTTGGGGGGCGACAGCCACTGCAGCCGGGCGGGAGCGGACACCCAGTTCCCCGAGGGCGCCGGACTCCGAAGGCAGTGAACGAGTCAGCTGGGATTCCCCCGGGCACCTTCCACCCGGAGTCCCAACCTCCGGCGAAAAGAAAAGTGAAAGAGAAAGAGCCGGGAGCGCAGGCAAAGATAAACACCTCCCGAGGAGATTGGGGGTGGGGCAGGTGGCGGCGGCTCCTGGATGACTGACTGCCCCAGGTGTCACTGCTCCCCGGCCTGTTTTGGTCCCTGCCAGGCCCTGGAGCGCAGAACGTGCAGGGCGAGCGCAAGCACAACGAGGAGCACCGGCCCCGCCTTGCAGGAACACAAGTCTCCGGCCTCCTCCTCTACCTGGTGGGACACCTGCAGAGAAGGCACAGGGACACTGGACCGAGCCCGTCGGCGGCATCCCAAGCGCCGGGCACCAGGTGGGAAGCTTCCGCAGCAGAGCCGGGAGACCAGGGCTGGGTTGGCGCCCATTCAGGTCTCCCAGAGGAAAGGGAAAAGGTTCTCGGAGCCGGATGCTGGGCGGCTACTCTAGACAGGCCCCTTGACCCCTGCACAGACTGGAAGAAGGAAGTTTTGAAGTCCTCCCAGAGGAAACGTTGGAAGAAAACACAGGGTGGCAGCTTTGTGCAAGACAGTTGGTACAGGGAGTGAACTTACAGCAATGAGCCTCTCTGCGGATCACTTTTCCAGCCTATTGTGTAGCCCAGTGTGAAATATTACGCATGGTCCCATTTGACGGAACCGTGAAATGTTCTTGCAGTGCTTTTTACATTGGAGGAAGGAACTGAGTTCTTGAGGCTGAGTGATCTGCATGCCAGAAAGCCAGTAGCAAAGGCCTCACACTCACGCTCAGTTTTGAAAGTACTTTGGAGAACCTTGCATTCTGTGACTCACTGAAAATCCCTACTGTACGGTGCTTTCCAAACTTTCAGAGTCATGGCTCAGAGAAAAAGATGTCTTTCTGGAGCAAAGTTGTTTTTTTTTTTTTTTTGAGACACTGTCTTGCTCTGTCGCCAGGCGCCAGGCTGGAGTGCAGTGGCATGGCGCCATCTCGGCCCACTGCAACCTCTGCCTCCCAGGTTACCAAGCAATTCTCCTGCCTCAGCCTCCCGAGTAGTGGAGCTCAGTTTTATTTAGTTTAAAATTTAAGCATGTTTTCTTTGTATTACATAACTATGATAAATATCAAACAGAAAAATAACAGAAATTATTCAATTTACAAGCTCATAGACTTCCACATATCATTTCATATTTTTTATGAAAAAATTGAGTTTGTTTTCATTAACTCAATTTTTTCATGTCACTTTTATATTTGAAATAATTATTGATGGACTTCTTGATGTGAATTATTTCAAACTCTAGATAGTCTCCTTCAACAAAATAAGTGAGGTATAAACATGCAAAAACAATTTTTACAACCATTCAAAATTTCACCATAGTTGGAAATTATATTTAAGAATATGAAGCAATCATCCATTTCTGTTCATGACAATGTCATGTTGAATTTTCTTGTGATAGTGTCAATGAATTTCAAGACCAGTTAGATTTTTCATAGCACTGATTTGAAGCTCTGATTTGCAAAATGAGTATGCATTGGAAGAGCAAGACTGCAGCTGGATTGGATCGCATACAAGGATGTAGCAGCCACAGAAGGACTGATACGCATATGTGTGAAGACAAGAGAATACGGATCAACATGTGGACCATGCGCCCAGCCTCGTTTTGGGACTGCTGCAGAGCTTCTTGGACTCCTGCAATGTAAACTCCTCTAGCGCCTCCTTCAGCTCCTTTATGGACACTGTGTTCTCTGCAACCGGTGAAGGAAGCAGGTGTTCAGACAATAAGAAACTTCAGAGGCCACACTTAGCACCATCTAACAGAGCTCAATATTAGATATCACTACTGCCAGAGGAGATTCCTCACATCTCAGATCCTCTCTCTCTTGGGCTGTCCACGAAGCCTATAGAAAGTTGTTCTCAACTGGTGCTCACTGGCCTGTGGGTTTCAGCTTTGTTAGTTGTCCACAGGACTGAGGGACATCAGTATCTGACTGCATACTTTGAATACGTTGAGGCCACCAAGAATGTTCTGAGCTACTAGAGAGTTTTCACAATACTATGAAATTGATGGGAAGTTTATTTGTAGGGTGAATGTTAAAGTATAATCTGAGTATATAACATTAAGAAAATTGGTCTACAACTATTTATTGTGCTTCAAATATAGTAGGCTGTAGAATAACATGAACTGAATGATATATAAAGCATTTTGTCAGAGTGGGGAGATAAAAAACATAAATTACAACAAAGTAGAATTAAAAATTATTATAGTCATAGATGTGCTTTGCTCTACTATTTGCCTCCCAAATATGTAGGTCAAATTTGTTTTCATAAATACAGATATTTTAACAGTATTTTTAATGAGTTATGAGTGCCTGCAGTTCAATGAAGTTGGGTTTGTAGCATAATTTGTTTTTTTTTTTTGTTTTTTTTTTGTTTGTTTGTTTTTGCATTGCGCTCAAACAGAAAAGTCTAATGTATGCAACTTGTGTTTTCAGTTGCCACAGGCTGTTTGGCAAAATATTGAAAATTACTCATACCAATGAACAAGTAAATTCCACTGCATAAATTAAAAGCAAAGATGAAGATTGATGAAATAATTTGAAACTGCCTTAAGATAACTAATAAAATTACAATGTAGAAAGAAGTAAAAATTAAACCTCATAGAAGTTACCATAATAATCTCCTTGAATTCAAATAATTAACAATAAAATTATAGTTTAATAAATTTTTAATATCTTTTTTTTCAAAGACAATGTCAATTGGGCAATTGTCTTTAAAATAAATTACTAATGAAAGTTTTCTAGCTTTTGCAATTACATGGAAAAAGTTGCAACTTATTTAATCTGACTTAGTATTCAAAGTCCATGACTGTTGCCTTATTTATGGTTTTCTTAAGATTTAAACCACCCATCAAGAACAAATTGATCCCTTGCTCTTTGGAAAACATGGCCTGCTTGAGTCACCTGCATTTCCATTCGGGTAAAGTGTGCTGAAATGCAGCATTACTTCAAAGTTGCTTCTCACATATTTTTTTCTGCTGGTCCTGACAATAGATGAATACTCTTGGTCTTAAATACTATTTAGGTTTTCAAGAGCTCCTCAAGTTGCTGCTTTTTCAGAACCACAGCAATATTCGTTAGCACTTCTCTCGTTTCTCCAATCTGCCATTTCTCCAGTGCTATGCTAAACACAAATGTTAACTCATTAAATCCTCACAGCAATGCTATAAGATATAAACTATTATTATCTCCCTTTTACAAATGGAAAAGCAAAGGCCCAAAAGATTATGCGATTTGCCCACGATCATATGGAAATTGACTGACCCAGCAAGGATTTGAACTCAGTCTATCTTAAATACACATCCCTACCCTCTGGTGTCTTTAAATTGGCAGCCATTCTCCAATGTTTGTAAAACAGAATTCATAAAGAAAGAAGCCATGGACCCTCAGGCAGTATTTCTTGGTCCAATTTTGTTTGCTTTAGGGTAATTTTAGTCATCACCAGGGAGGAAACTTAGTAGTTTTTTTGAATTTCTGCTTTCTCATCCTATGTTTCTGCAATGAAACTGCAATAGGTATTGCTACTAACAATACCTACTACTAACATAAGTTATTTGAATAAAGTGGCTGACGAAAGTCTGGAAGACCATTGCTGTAGGTTTGAAACAGTGGAACTAGTAGCTGGCAGATTCTAATAGAGTCGAGTGACTTTGAACTGAAATGTCAGAGCATACTCATGGTAAAGAAGGAGAAAAGACGTCTAGTTTCAAGCTGGAGATGAATTAAGAACAGTAATAACTTTATTAGTCAGGGTTCTCCAGGGAGACAGAATTAATAAGATATATATGAAAGGGAGTTTAATAAGTAGAATTGACTAATGATCACAAGGTAAAGTTCCACAACAGATCGTCTGCAAGCTAAGGAGCAAGGAAACTGGTGATGGATCAGCCCAAGTCCCAAAACCTCAGAAGCAGGGAAGCCAACAGTAGTGCAGGCTTCAGTCTGTGGCCAAAGGCCTGAGAGCCCCCTGGCAAACCACTTGTATAGGTCCAAGAGTCCAAAAGCCGAAAGAACCTGGAGTCTGATGTTCAAGGGCAGGAAGCAAGGGAGAAAGATGAAGGCTGGAAGACTAAGCATGTATAATCCTTGCTCGTTTTTCTGCCTGCTTTATTCTAGTTGTGCTGGCAGCTGTTTAGATGGTGCCTACCTAGATTGAGGATTGGTCTGCCTCTCTCAGTCCACCTGACTCAAACGTTAATCTCCTTTGTCAACACTTTCACAGGCACATCCAGGAACGATACTTTTCATCCTTCAATCCAATCAAGTTGACATACAATATTAACTATCACAGCAACATACTTTATTTTTAATATATTTAAAAGTACATGTTACCTTAAATGCACTGGTACTTAATGGGAGAAAAAAAGGCTTAAGTAGAAACAAGTGACAAGTTCATATGCTAGCAATATTATTCTCAACAGTCATTTAATGTTGACCTTAACAATTAAAATCTAGTTAGAAAACATTAATAAACCTATTTAGATTTATAATCTGAGAGTATATTATAAACATATATAATGGATCTTGTCAGCATTTTTTTCAATGACAAGTTGTAAAAGGCATTTTACATTTCTTCACATATATTGGCTAAAACAAGGCAAATGTACATTTCTTGAATTTGTTCTATGATTAAAATTCATGCATTTTTTACAATACATAATAACCTTAACTAAAAGTGTAAACCAAGTCAATACCAATAATATGTTTATGTCAACAAAGTTAAACTGGCATTGGTTTTGACTCTAGGGCTGGCAAATAGTTGGCCTTCAATAAATATCTGTTATATTTATCTTGCTTGAAAAAGTCACCTCTTGTCTAATAGTTTGCATAGTTTCTAGAATCAAAATCTGGGAATGTATAGATATTTGTGTATGTATGTGTGTACATGTATGTATGTGTGTACATGCATGCATGCATGTGTATGTATGTGTGTACATGTATGTGTGTACATGCATGTATGTATGTGCATGTATGTGTGTACATGTGTGTATGTGTGTACGTGTGTGTGTGCATGCATGTATGCGTGTACATGTATGTATGTACGTACATATATATGTATGTAAAAGAGCTCCTTCCATTTCATGAAATAATTTGATAATTCGTATATTTGTACAACGTCATTCTGTGGTGTATATGTGTGTTTAATCCTACAATCACTTTTTATTAAATTTTCAACTAAAATTTTTACATAATATATATCAAAACTATTTCTAATCACTGGTTAAAATATTAATAAAGGGTTCTAACCACTGTTTAAAATATCATTGATTTTGTTATTATGGCTGTGTGGGAAATTACCCTGATGAAATGGTAGCCTCCAGTTACTACCCTAGAAATCTCAGAATAGAAGGACTTACAGACCAAATTAAGGTGCCCAAATAACATGGCATATTAAATGAATTTAAAACACACAATGAGATGTAGAAGAAATGGGGTACCAGGTTAACACAAAGCGTAGGGTAGAAGTGTGTGAAAGGATCTCACTACCCAAATCCTGGATTACATAATCTTTACATGAATACACCTGTCTCCCTCCCTATCTTTCTCAGTCTTTACCAAATCATCCTTCTCTGCTGATGCTGTGATGACAGGGACCAAGGCTGAGGTTTGAATAAGAAAGGAATGCAGAGGTGGAAGTTAACTAGGGCCAAAGCACACACTTTAGCAGGGAGTGTGTCAGTCTGTTTTCATTTCCATAAAGAAATACCTGAGACAGGGTAATTTTTTATTTACTTTTTGAGACGGAATCTCGCTCTGTCACCCAGGCTGGGGTGCAATGCACGATCTCAGCTCACTGCAACCTCGGCCTCACAGGTTCAAGTGATCCTCCTGCCTCAGCCTACTGAGTAGCTGGTGTTACAGGCAGGTGCCACCATGTCCAGCTACTCTTTGTATTTTTAGTAGAGATGGGGTTTCACCATGTTGGTCAGGCTGGTCTTGAACTCCTGACTGTGATCTGCCTGACTCCACCCCCCAAAGTGTTGGGATTACAGCCATGAGCCACCACGCCTGATGCAGACTGGGTAATTTATAAAGAAAAGAAGTTTAACTGAATGCACAGACAGAAGTCACCTAGGGCCAAACCACACACTCTACCACAGAGTGTGATAGTCTGTTTTCATTTCCATAAAGGAATACCTGAGATTGGGTAATTTATAAAGAAAGGAAGTTTAATTGGCTCATAGTTCTGCAGTTTTGCAGGCTGTAGAGGAAGCATGGCAAAGTTCTCTACTTTGCTCTTGGGAGGCCTCAGGGAGCGTTTCCTCATGGGAGAAGATGAAGTGGGAGCAGGAATGTCACATGGTGGGAGAGCAGAACGAAGAGTTCGAGAGGGGGAGGTGCCAGGCTCTTTAGACAACCAGATCTCACAGGAACTTGGAAGAACTCCCTTATTACCATGGGGAGGGCACCAAACCATTCATGAGGGACCTGCCCACATGGCCCAAAGGTTTCCCTTTTACTTTCATGACTTCCCACCAGGACCCACCTCCAACACTGGGGATTACATTTCAACATGAGATTCAAAAGGGGCAAAAAGCCAAACCATATCAGAGAGATATAGGAGCAAAATTATTTCAATTAGCTTCCGAAACAGCTATGGGTTTTATCTACACCTCATGGACACAAAACATGTGAATGGGTTAGAATGGGACCATATTGAATGTCATCAATAATGGCCAATTTAAAGATTATATATAAAAATGCCTGCATGAAAAGGGCATGATAATAACTACAACTTCCTATTTTTTTCTATTGTAAGTAATATTCTTGTTCTTTCTAGTATATATTTCATTTATTCTACCTGTAACATGCCATTCAGGTTACAAACTTACCATCTATTTAACACATCTAATGAATTTTGCCATATCACATAAACTACTCACTTTTGCATTGTTTATATTTAACATACATCCTATAATATTTTGCTAAATATTCTCTAATTATATAGTGGAGTCATATTATGGCAGTTCTTTGTGATAACTTATTTATTTGAGACATGCTTTTTGTCACGTTTATAAGTTTTTGTTCTGCATCAAGCTTGATGTCCTCGACCAAAAGGTCTCCTGACCTGCGACATCATATCTGCTCTGATACTAAAATTTTCTCCTTCACACTTATGCCACTCCCTCTGATGTGACCCCATCTTGGACCTCAATAACTCCCTGAAATGAAATCAAATCTGCTCTAACCTATGGGGGACAACAGATCATGTATATACACAGACTCAATCCTGAGTCAATTATATCCTCATACTTTATATTCCAAGCATGCCTTATACCTTAAACGTAAACAAGAATCGTGCTTAATAATTTCTTCAGGTGTGGTCTGATAAGTTTCCAAGATAAATAACAAGCTTTTATTTAAATAAGCAATAGACCAAAGAAGAAACTACAGAAGAAACTATAAAATGCTTTGAACTGGATGATAATGAAAGTAAAACATATCAATATTCTGGTGATACATCTAACAGCTCTCAGAAATTTATAGTTATAAATACTCATATTACAGACAAAAATATCAAAATCAATAGAATAAGCTTCTACCTTTAGAAATAAAAAAGAAAAATATACACAAAGTAAATTGAAGGAAACATCTAAGATAAGAGCAGATATAGAAGAAAAAAGCAAATAAAACAAATTATTTATTTGAAAAGATCAATACAATTGGTAAATCTTTAGCTAAACTGTTTTTAGCTAATTGATCAAGAAAAAAGAGATAAAATATAAATTACCAACATAAGCCTTGAAGGAGCAGACATTACTAACACACTGTACACATAAAAGAATAATAAGAAATATTAAAAAACAACTTTATGGCAATAAATTTGACAACTTGTTATAAAAGGACAAACCTGTAAGCCACAATTTATGAAAGCTCACATAAAAAATGTCTAAATTCATCTATATCTATTTTAGAAATTAAATTTATAATTAAAGTCTTCCCACAAAGGAAACTCCATGCCCAGATGATTTCATTGGCAAATTTTATTAAACAATTAAGGAAAAAATATTAATAATACCAATCTTACACAAACTCTTTAAGAAAATATAGGAGAAAAACACTTTCTCACTTACTGTAGAAGGCCAGAGTTGTTCTGCCAAAACCAAAGATATTGCATGAAAATAAATCTACAGATATATTTACATCTTTTCTAAACATTGCACTAAACTTAACAAAGTATTAACAAATCTATTCCAAAAATGTATAATAAGGAATAAGCACACATAGAGCTCTTCCATGCAATGCATAGCTAATTTAACATGTGAAAGTCAGTCAGTGTAGTTTTTCATATTAATTGAATAAAGGAGAAAAGCATCTGAAGCAGGAGGGTGTGGAAGTTGGAGAGGGATAACATGGGGTGAAATGCCAGATATAGGTGTTGGGGGGATGGAGGCAGAAAACCACCTTGCCATATATGTACCTATGCAACAATCCTGCATGATCTGCACATGTACCCCAGAACCTAGTGCAATATAGAAAATCCTATTTAACACTATTTGACTTATTTCTCAAACTTGTTCGCTTTAGAACCCTTTAACAGTAGAACACCAATTAATCTTTTACAGAATTTGTATTACAGAAAGCACACTTACAAAATGCTATTGAAGACACATTTTTTTTCTCTTGGAATAAACCTTATTATCAATCCTAATTTAAGGAGAAGAATCAGAGCAGCCAAATAATTATTTTTGCCACAGAATGTGCTGTGATTGATGCGCTTACATTTCACCATAATGCTTCTAATGTTTGGGAGTTACAAACATTTCTCAATAGCAATACATATTATTTTAAAACAGCATTCTATAATTGCAGTACAATTTAATTAGCTATTGCTCTATGAATAGGTGTTCACAATTTTATTTACTTTTTATTCCCATCAAGATATCCTTTTATAAAATTCCACTGAAGAATTTGAAATTTAAACTTAGGTCACATATTAAAGTGGTCTGAAAAACATTGCCAGGAAAAGGCCTTAGTCCTAAAAGTCCTATGAAGAAACTTACTCTATTTCACTGTGCTTTGAGAGAAACTGGAGTATAGGGAAACTAGGTGATTCATACCTGATGAAAAATCCAAGCAATGGCAGAATGCAGAACAGATGCCTTGACAAGTGACAGGGATAACACTAAAGTTCCTCAACAGTCGATGTTAAATTAAAAGAGACAATAAAGATTAAGGTCCAATGTATCCTCAATATGAACTAATCAAAAACCAGCATTGGTCCCATGTAAGAAAGAGTTGTCAACAAATAGTATACTAATAAAATAAACCACAGAAGTAACCATTCTCATGCAGTTGAAAGAGCCAAGCAAATTTTAGGTGAATGTAATATGATATTTGTATTCTTATCCAAAACAAGAAAATGTGTTCTATTCCAAGGAAGCCTTTAAAAGTTTATTATTGATTGCAAAAGTCAGAAATTCACACAATCTTGAAAGGTCATTTCTCTGAAAAATGGCTTTCAAAGGGAAGGGTTGGCAGTTTTGTTCTATCTGAAACATGAATAAGAAATAAGATTAGTGAGCAAGCAAGGAAAATCTTACGTTTCCAAAGTTTACTTTGATACTCAAACATAGTGAAAATTGAAAAGGTGTTGGAAATAGTCATGCATGGTATTTGAACACATGAATAATGAACTATGAGGTATATAATTTGTGTTGAAAGCCTTGGTATTTTATTTGCACATCTCACCACATATACGAGGTATTCCCTTTAAAATACACTCTTGCTTACATTTATATTGTAAACCACAAGGTATCTGAGACCTGTCTTAATCAATTTAGAGGTTTATTTTGCCAGGGTTAAGGATCATGACCCGTGACAAAACCTCAGGAAGACCTGAGAACATGCGGCCAAAGCGGTATGGTTACAGCTTGATTTTATACGTTTTAGAGAGACAGAAGTTACAGACAAAGACATATATCAGTAAATCTGAGGTATATATAGGTTCGGCCTGGAAAGACGAGACATTTTGAAGCAGAGAGCTTCCAGGTCATAGGTGGATTTAAAGATTTCTTGGTTGGCAATTCATTGGAAGACTCAAGCTCTTCATAAAGAAATGAAGTTAGTTTTAGTTAAGGTAAGTAGGAGAGTATGGAGGCTGAGGTTATTGCCATGTATCACATCTATCTCTTTGACACCTGCTACTTGGAAGACTCCAAGTAGCAGGTGTCAAAGAGATAGATGTGAATGTCTTTTAGTGGACATTAAAAGATATCAGACTTTTTGGAAGGAATTCTTTAAGGAAGAAGATTCTCTAAAGAATGTAAATTTCCCCCATGAGAGATAGTTTTTCAGGGTTATTAAAAAATATGTTGAGTAAATATATTTGGGGATAAAATACTTCGATTTTCTTCAGGGCTCACTATCTGTCACGTGATATTATATCAGAGTCAGATTGGAGTAGCCCAATCCCCAATTCAGCAACTTATCTAGGAATGGGGCACAGGCTGAAGACTGCTCTCTATAATCTTAGAAGCAGGAAAAGAAAAACTCACACTTGCCTTTCTTGATGGAAGTGGAAACTCCAGAAAGGAGTTAAACTGCTCTCCACTGGAAGCAATCTTAGGATCTCTATTGTAATGATAACCATTGGTCAGTTTTATCTAGACTCCAAAAGGGAGAAGGTAAAATGAGGCATGTTCAACTCCAATTCCCATCATGGTCTAAACTAGTTTTTCAGGTTTCTTTGAAATATCCTATGCTGAGAGAGGCATCTATTCAAGTTGGGAGACTCCCTAAAATGCATGAAATCAATCTGTAACTGAACCACCTTGGGCACATGTTCTCAGCACCTTCTGAGACTGTGTCCCAGGTCATGATCCTTAAGCTTGGCAAAATAAATCTCTAACTTGAGACCTGTCTCACATACCTTTTGGTTTACAAATTGTTGATTAATGGAAAAGACCCAGGGTGGAGGTGCCCTGAGTTTTCACAAATCTTCTATCAGTGCTTCTTACCAGTTTGGGCTCTTTAGTGCTCAAACCATTAGGACAATCTGCTGAGGTCAAAGAGCTTCCCCATTCCAAAGAATCTCTCAGATGTGGGGTGAAGTCTAAGTTTCATTTTGCTGTGCTAAAAAAAAAAACATAAAATAAACCTCCTTTTCTGGAGTTTTGCTCTCGTCCAATAAGGAAGGTGAGTTTTCCTGCTTCCGTGACAATGAAGAGCACTTTAACTTTTTCTGGAGTTTCCACTTGCTTCCACCAAAGAAGGTAAGTTTGAGTTTTTTCCTGCTTCTAAGATTGTAGAGAACGGTCTTCAGCCTGTACTCCATTCTTTTTTTTTACTATTTTTACTTCTTTTTTTTTTGCATTTTAGGTTTTGGGGTACGTGTGAAGAACATGTGAGATTGTTGCATAGGTGCACACATGGCAGTGTGGTTTGCTGCCTTCCTCCCCATCACCTGTATCTGGCATTTCTCCCTGTGTTATCCCTCCCCAACTCCTCAACCCCTGCTGTCCCTCCCCTATTTCCCCACAACAGACCCGTGTGTGATGCTCCCCTCCCTGTGTCCATTCTTAGGTAAGTTGCTGAGTTGGGGTTTGGGCTTGAAAATTCTCCTTAACGACCAAAGGTTTAGGTTGACAATCAGTGAGTCTTAATTTTACCTAACGATTAGAGTGCTCAGTAATTGTAAACATTGTGTGATCATTTGTTTAACTTTTTTATTTGTAAGTTTCTGTTTCTGTTGTTGCCTTTTGTTGTTTCAGTCCTTCTCTCACTGGGTTTGACTAGCTCTACCAGGTTTGGTCAAATCTGAAGGAAAGTTTCAAATTATGGGGAACAAGTCCTCTAAATTGGCTGGAATTCCCACAGTTACAAAAAATGTATGGGAGTTCAGCAAAAAGAAAAATTAAAAAATTTGACTACATAAGGGGCTTCATCTACCCAAAAAGGCCAACTTTGCTAGCCAAGCCTAAAGTCAAAGAGCAATGGCAGCCACCTCACGTTGTAGTTCAGTAGCTAAGATTTGCCCTTTATACCCTGGCAGCCTAGGTTTGCTTCTTACATCAAGTCCTTGCTGGTTTGATATTTGTGGTACTTTTGAAGTATCAGCTGTTTGTCCCAGCTAAGATATGATAATAGCAGATTAAAAAAAATATTTTAAAGAGCTCTAGGGTTAAAGGTCAGCTTAATTAAAAGCAAATATCCAATGTGTGTGTCTGTGTGTGTGCGTGTGTGTGCACGCGCGTGTGTGTGTGTGTGCGTGTGTGTGTGTAAAAGGCCTTTAAGCTTTTTTTCTCCCATTGGATTTTTTTTTCTTTTCAATCAACTACATTCTGTTTCTTCGTTTTATTTCTGCCTGTTTCTGCTTCCTCTTGCCACTTCTACCCCATGAGGGACTTAAAAAGAAGAATGGAATTTCTAACAGCCTGGAATCCCTAGAGGGGGGAAAAAAAAGGAGGTGGTAGGAGCAGTGGGCAGCTAGACTCCTCTTTATGAGGAATCTGTTTTTCCGCATGGGATACCAAGAGTTATAAGCAAACAGATTCCCACTGAGATCATAGAAAAAGCAAAACAAAACAACAACAACAAAAAAACTCTTCTCTCTTTTTGTGCTGCATTATGATATTTTTAACTTTCGAGAGTGCTGGGAATTACTTTGAGATTATGAAAAATGTTTAACCTTGGTGTGTGTAATAACTAGGTAAGAAATATACTTTTAGAGACAGCTAATGACAATTGCTTAAATAGTTCTTATTACAGGGGCTATCGATTGCAGCTTTAAAATTTAAAAAAAGGGTACAGTGTAAAACACTTAGAAAAATGTCTTTATAATGAATTACACTGTAAAAACATAACATGGTCTGGTCTTATCGCATTTTCTCTCTTTTAGGTGATCCGGAATTTTAGGTGGGCTCTGCCCTGAGCTCAGTGGTCCAGTTAAAAAATAAAGACTAAAGTGCACACCTATTTATTTTTCAGCAGGTTTGACTTTCAGGTTATCCAAATGGGCTTCCCATAAGGAAAAATAATCATGGTAGCAGGTTTTTTCTTTTTTTGTTTGTAACTGGCCTAAGAAACAAATATTGCACATTTTATCAAAATAATTTCTGTATTGTTTTCATTAGGTTTTTAAAAATTACTTAAAATGCTAAACTTTAAAAGAATTAAAGTTTTATATCAGTGTAAACTTCCTGTATCTCTTTTGAAGTATTTTAATTATCCATTCAGTTAAATGATTAGCTATTATTCTACAATGACCTATTTTAATAAATTTGTTTTGGGCTTTTGAACATCTTTAACAAACATCCTCAAAATAAAATCCTAAATCAAGTCTCTGATTTGGACTTATTGTTGGAGTCTTATCAAAACTATAAAAATCAATCACCTCAAGGTTATAAAATCTTCCTACAGCTTCCAATTAAGTCATTAACTCCAATATTACCACCTCCAGCCTGATGATTAGCTATCAGTTGAGACTCCCTCCAGCTCTGTTAAAAAGGATCTTTTATTAAAGATTGTTAACTAACTTTTGTGCTGCTAAGTTGCTGGGCTTTAACTCCTGGGTACACCTAGCTTCTCTAAAAGGGGGCATTGACTCTTATGGAATCTTAAACATCAATGCTAGTATCTGACACCAAACTCAAGTTTACAAAAGCCTCATGTTCAAACCTGGGAAAAGATGGCAGTCAAAATAGATTGCTTCCATATGAGATTGGACCAGAAATGTATGCAAAGACATAAGTACTCCTTTAATAATTTTTCCTCTGTCTAAATTAACATAATTTGTTTATGCCTTAATAGTAGGTCATTTAAATGTTTAGCTACCTGTATATTTCCTTTTCCTGTCATTGTCATATTTAGGCAGGGCTTATGTCCTTTTTGTTTAAAATGTTGCTAACTCTATATATAGCTTCCAAAATTGGGTAATACAACAAAAATTACCTTTTTTTTTCTCATTACCTGATATCTCCAAAATGTTAAAAACCATTCAAAATCCCACTGGGCCTTATCTGTTTTCACTGTTAGCACCATACTGCTAAAAGCTATCCCTCTAACTCTAGGGACTATTGTGGAAAATGTGGACATGTGAGATCATAAGGGCTGATTTTGTGGGAAAGAAATCAAGGACAGGAAAACAGATGCGCTGAAAGGGCTGGCAAATGACGGACTTTACCTTCTGGGACATTTCATGGCCTTTTCCATTCATCCCAACTATAAATAATCTCCTGCTTACCATTAAATTTAAAGGAAAATTACTGAGAAAATATCCAGATACCTGGTAATAAAGTCTCCTGGGCATAGCACTCTCAGTTATGAGATTTATGCAAGTACACATAAAAAATGTTTTCAGCCACCTCAGGACAAATTACTAAAAAGACTGTAAAAGCACAGTAGCATAACCAAAATCTCTAATTTCCTTAGCTGGTGTTACAAAAACACTTATGTTTTGTATAGCTGTTCACTACAAGTCTGTAGCTAAAACCAAGTTTAAGGTAGCTCAATGCATAAAAGTTATAGATAAGCCATATTTGTAACCTTGCCTTTTGCATTTCCGTTTTACATGGTTTAAAGAATTCTGAGGGTTGATGAATGCCTGCTCACTTCCATTCCCATCTGGCCTAGAACATTTAAATTAGCTATAAATAAAATCTTTTGGCTCTGAGTCTCTTGACCACGTGGGTTCTACTGAGGGTCAGGATGAACCCAGGGCAGGCGCCACACCACCCCAGCAATGTTACTGGACAAAATAAAAGTTTGGCTGTTGATGTTACCTCTGGCAAATCTTGACCAGAATAGGAAGAATGTAAACCAAAAATGAAATTCTCCCCCCTAACTGACTGAATGGAGCCCCCTGGAAAGTAGGGGATTCCAAAGAAATCTGAAAATCTAGTTCAGACCATGATGAGAATGGGGGTTGGACATGCTTCATTATATCATTTTTCTTTTGAATTTTAGATAGAATTGACCAGCATTCATATTACAATGCAGATCTAAAGACTGGCAGTATAGACTGTAGCAATAAGATGCCTACTCCAACCTGACTCTGGTATAATGGCACATGACCAATAGCAGTCCCTGAAGGAAATCAAAGTATTTCATCTCAAAACATGTTTATTTGACATATTTTTAATGGTCCTGAAAAACTACCACCTGTGGGTGAAATTTACATTCTTTAGAGAATCTATCTCCCTAGCTGGCTATTTCCAGAGAATCTGAAACCTTTTAAGGTCCAGTAAGTGACATTCACTTCTATTCTCTCTGAAGCCAGCTACATAGAGACTTCATATACATGGCAAGAACTTTGGCTTCCACAAGCACCCCCACTACCACCCCCGCTTACTTTAACTCAAGCTCACTTTAATTTTTCAGACAGAGCTTTACCCTTCCACTCAGTTGCCAGTCAGGAATCTCTGAATCCACCTATAATCTGGAAGCCCCTTTCTATAACATATCCTGCCTTTCTATTTCAAACCAATGTATATCTTAGCTGGATTGATTTATGTCTTTGCCTGCAACTTCTGTCTCCCCAAAATATATAAAATCAGGCTGTAACCCAGCCACCCTGGGCACATGTTCTCAGGATCTGCTGAGGTTGTGTCATGTGTCATGATCCTTAACCTTGGCAAAATAAACCTCTAAGTTGATTGAGACCTATCACAGATATTTTTTGGTTTATAGTACCTAGCTTAGTTTAGGAAGGCAAAGATTTGTGGATTAGAAATAGGCTTTGACAGACTCAAAACTAATGTTATCAAATCACCTTTTACTATGATTTATTGATTAACTCTGTATTCAGAATCTACTACATGCCACAGACTATATAGAAGTAGCATAAGATATAATTCCTCCTTTCCAAAGGGACAACATCTGACATAATTGCTACTACTAAGTTTATAATGTGTTATTATTTTTGTAGGTGGAACAAAACTGGAAAGAGTGGTTTGCACATAGTTCTTTACAAAAAGCTTTCCTACACAAAAGGTATTCTCTATCACAATTGTTTTGAAGTGATATAAGAATATTATTTTAATTGGCTAGCTTTTTTTCTATACTTGTTTGTGAAAATTTTCACACCAGATGTGTGCTAATTCTCCTGTAGTCAAAAGCTAGAGAAAAAAAGGAATCTTCATTAATTAAAGACCCAAACACATTACTCCACTTAAGCAAGTACCATGAGTCATACAAACTTGCCTACATAGATCTACTAAGATATGTTTTTAACATGATATAATATGATAAATATAAAATTGTGAAACACTTGAATGTGAGCCCATTCTTAAATCTGTTTAGCCTATGTGGGTACTTTATTAATTTAGAAAGTGAGAATCAGAGATGAACTTGCCTAGGGTCATACAGAAATTGATGGTGAATTCAATATTTGATCCCATCACTAATTATCTGAAAATCTTCATCTTCTCTAATATACTGAGGATTGGTTCATATATTATTAACAAATGTAATATGCTAATTCCAACTCTATGGCACTGGGGCTTCATATACATCATGATTAAGCCTATATCTAAACTTTACATGGTAGAAATTATTATCTTCAGTTTACATATGACAAAACTAAGATTCAAACAGGTTAAGTAATGTGCCAAAGAACATATAGCTAGAGAACTCTTTTTCTTTTCTTTTAGAAATTTTTTATGCCAATCATAGTGCCATATACATAAGGACATTGAATAAACTGTGATCAAATTGTTGGATGAATTAATGAATATGTACATTAAAAAACAGCATAATATTTCTTTAATTCCTTTTATGTCTCAACCAAACACACACACATAGATTTTCATAGAGTTTTTTTTTTTTTTTTTTTTTTTTTTTTTTTTTTTTTTTTTGTGGAGACAGAGTTTCACATTGTTGCCCATGCAGGAGTGCTGTATCACCATCTCGGCTCACTGCAACCGGGTTGCAGCCTCCCAGCTTAAAGCCTCCAGAGTTCAAGCAATTCTCATGCCTCAGCTTCTTGAGTAGCTGGGATTACAGGCACCTGCCACCACGCCTGACTGATTTTTTTTCTATTTTAGTAGAGACGAGGTTTCACCATAATGCCCAGGCTGGTCTCAAACTTTTGAGTTCAGGCAATCAGCCTGTCTCAGCCTCCCAAAGTGCAAGGATTACAGGTGTGAGCCACAGTGCTCGGCTGATTTTCATATTTTTCTTAAGGATTGAGCCAATAAGCAACTATAGAAAAAAACGGCCAATTGAAATAATTTTTAGATAATTATCTAAATAATTTTAGAGTCACCTGCTGCTGCTATTGCAGTGTGCTCCAGTACGGTGAGTATCCCCTTAAAAAGCCCTGTGATGCTAATTACCTCCACGAGAGCAGTTTTGTCTATCCAGTAAATTGGAAATCAAAGTAAAAAAATGATCTCTTACAGTTCCTATTTTTCATAGTGTTTAGCACCCTACTTTAAACTTGAATAACACCATGGGACCCACAGGAAGTGCCAGTAGTGATGCTGTAAGTGTTACCCCACAAAAAGAAAGAAATCATGATATTACAAGAAAATGTTGAATTGCTTGCTTTGTACCACAGATTGAGGTATGCAGTTGTAGTTTCCCGTGATTTTAAGATTAATGAATTCAACCTAAGGACCGTTGTGCTGCACCGAGAGACATAAAAACCTTGTACTTTTTATGAAATACTTTTTTATCCATATTGAAATGCGACTTTTATGTAGGTGCTGGATTACTATAATAAAGTCATACCTCTAGACATGAATATGATTCAAGAAAAAGTGAAGCCATTATACGACAACTTAAAACAAAATGAAGATGAAGATTCTAACCTGGAAAATTTAAGACCAGCAAAGGATGGATTTATCAGATCAGATACTTGTGTACATGTGTCAGATACTTGTATTTCTTGAAAATGTTTTAGAAAGAGACCGAGCTTAAAAAGGTCAAGACGAGAGGAGAAACAGCTTTTGCCAACCAAGAGGCACCATACTAGTTCCCAAAGCCAGTAATAAAGTCATTAAGGTGAAAGAACATCTGCTTGAACAGGTTTTTAATGTAGACAAGTGTCCTATCCTGGAAAAAAAAAATGCCACAAAGAACATTTATTAGACGAGAAGAGATAAGTACCAGGAATTAAGGTGGGAAGGCATAGGCTAACTCTATTGTTTTGTGTAAATGTAGTTGAGGTTATGATTAGGATTGCTCTTATCTATAAAGTTGCTAATTCCTGAGCCTTGAAGGGAAAAGATAACCACCAGCTGCCAATCTTTGCTTGTACAGGAAGACCTGGACAAGGGGAACCCTTTTTCTGGATTGGACCCATTGATATTTTGTCCCTGAAGTCAAGAAGTACCTTGACAATAAGAAACTGCCTTTTAAAGTTGTTGAGATAAGACAATGGCCCTGGCTACCCAGAACCCCATGAGTTCAACACTGAAGGCATCAGTGTATTCTACTTGACCCCAAATACAATGTAGCTAATTCAGCCTCTAGATCAAGGGGTCATAAGGACTTTTATGGCTTTATGGCTCATTACACACACTACTCTACGAATAGGATTGTCAATGCATTGGGAGAGAACCGTGATAGAGAGAACATCATGAAAGTCAGTGAAGACTGAGAAAAAGCTGTGAAAGCCATCCGGCCTGAAACAGTAACTCCCTGCTAGAGAAAACTGTGTTAAGATATGTTTCATGACTTCATGGGATTTATGACAAAGCCAATCCAGGAAATCACAAAAGAAATGTGTGGATATGCCAAAAAACAAACAAAAAACAAACAACAACAAAAAAGAAAGGTGAAGTGGAAGATATGGATGTTGGAGAAATTCAAGAGCTAATAGAGAAATTAACAGAAGAGACTTAATGGAGGTGAGTCCTTCTAAACCACTGCCAGATGATGAGGAAGATGACATAGAAGAAGCAGTGTCAGAAAATAAATTGGCATTAGACAGTCTGGCAGAAGGGTTCCAATGATTCAAGACTGCCTTTGATGACTTACAAAACTGATCTTTCTATATTTAGTAGTTAAGTATCTGGGGAGTCAAAAGTTATAGAGATTTTTAACTGCACAGAGAATCTGTGTGCCTAATGCCTGCATTGTTCAAAGATCAGCTGTATTTGCTCTCAAGGAGTTTCAGGTGTTATCTGTTTCCTCATTTAGATAGTGTACAAGCTTAGAGTTAGTTAGCCTTTCAGAAGTCAAACACATAAATGTCTCAGAGCTGGAATAGGTTGAAAAGGACTGTGTGTGTGTGTGTGTGTGTGTGTGTGTGTGTGTGTGTGTGTGTGTGTGTG
>NW_022437001.1:11111902-11158813 GCF_009761245.1 Sapajus apella
GTGTGTGTGTGTGTGTGTGTGTGTGTGTGTGTGTGTGTGTGTGTGTGCGTGCGCGCGCGCGCTTTAAAATAATCTCTACCTTATGGTGTTAGTTTTAGGATTAGAGATGAATGCATAGCACATGATAGGCAGTAAGAACATGGGTCTATCCTTAAGGAGTGCACAATACAGTAAGAAATATGGGACTTTGGGAAAAGAAAGACCTATGTTCAAACACTGGGTTTACCATTTAATTTCTCTGTGATCATGAAGTCCATTTTATATCTTCAGTTTCTAATTTATAAAATGATGACAAACATACCATACATTCTAAGCTTTGTGAGAATTCATTTATGATAATCTACATGATAACATTTTCATTGATGTAAACATGTTGAAGTCAGACTGCCACCAGGAGAAGGCAACTGTCTGCCTGTTTTACACATTAAATTCAGCAAATTTAATATGGTTTAGTTGCTTCATCCAGGATTGTGTTATATAATTTGAATGTGTAATAGTATTATTTTATAATATCAAATGTCCTGATACTCAATAACCCAGTTAAATAACTGTTTTATTGAGATATCTTTTCCCTTGGAGAGTAGATGAATGGGCAACTCACTACCAGGGTGTGCTGCTTCTGTTACCAACCAACCTTCCCTGATTTATACACTGTTTCTTTCTAATGCAATGATGATAATCAAATATATGCTTGGTCTGAGAAACTTCTTTCTCTCTCTATCTCTCTAATCCCCTTTCTATTTGAATCGAATATAGAAATACATAAAGACAGACATAGAAATTACTGTAATCATATCACTAAAAGATAATAAATGTTAAGTATAGCATCAGCCTTTTCCTTTGTGGTGGTCATACTGGGTGTAGACAGTCTTTTTAAAAATTATTTTAAAATTATATTTTTCAGAGTATAAAACAATATAAACCCTTTCCACTTAAGATATTAGCATTCCACATTATTTGACATCTTTCCAAATTCAAATTTAATGAATGCACAGTATATTTTAATTAAGCATTCTTCATTACTTGGACATTTAGAAATATCCCAATTTTGTAATATCACTAAATTAGCAATATAGTAATCATCTTTGTATGCACATGTTTTTTGCATAGATCTGGCAATTTTTAGGATAAAGTCCAAGTAGTTAACAAATACAAATCTCCTAATTTATGTCAATAAATTTTTAAAATAAATTTACTACCGCATATAACACTATATGAGATTGCCCATTTCTCCTCACCATGCCAATAATATTCAGAAATATAAAACACTAATTAGTTAAATTAGAAGTCATTTTTAAATAATGGGTAGTTATATAATCTGCATATTATCATAATTCAGTATACTTTATAAAGCTATGTTTAACACTTCCGTTTTTAAGATTATTTTTTATTTTGTTTTAGAGATGGTCTTGCTCTGCTGTGTAGGCTGGAGTGCAGTGATGCAATCATAGCTTACTACAGCCTCAACTCCTGGGCTCACATGATCCTCCTGTCTTAGCCACCCAAGTAACTGGGATTACAGGCATGTGCCACCACACCCAACTAATTGTTTTGATTTTTTGTAGAGATGAGGTCTCACTATGTTGCCCAGGGTGGTCTCCAGCTCCTGGGCTGAAATGATCCTCCTGCCTCAGCCTCCCAAAGATTATAGGCGTGAGTCACTGTGCCCCAGCCACTTTCTTAATACTTACTGATTGGCTACAATTTTAGAGTAATTTTTTAAAATAATATTGGTGACTTGCTTCTTGATTTGAGAATGATTCTGGTATCTTAACTTGAAATGTAGTTTAGGCTGTTGGTTAGAAAAATATTATTTACTATATGAAAGAAGTCAGCATATTCTCATTTAATAACATGTTTTATTATTAAGGGGTTTTGGCTATGAAGTGCTTTTATAGTACAGCTGAGATTACATTGTCATTGAACTCCTCTGGTTTATATAAATGATATATTACAATATATTTTTCCTTTAACATTTAAAAATAATCTTATATATTCTAATATCAAATTATACCTACGGTTTTGTTTAAATTTTCTTGACTTTGTGGCTTATTCTTTTGCAAATTTTATGAATTCAATAATTGCTGATTTAATTTTAGACATTTTTATTCACACATAAATTATATTCCTTATCCATTTTCCTTTGATCTATATGTTACGAGATATATGTGTATAATATTTTATGCTGTATTATTTGGAGCACAAAGCTTTAATATTTTTATATCCACTCATATTTTATCTGTTATGAACACAAAATGACTTCTTCTCTAATCCAAAGTAAATTAACTAAAAGTTTAACTTCCTTGATATTATTTAATAAGATAAACAGTTTAAACATTTGAATCAGAAAAACCTAGGCTCAAATTCCAACTCTGTGATCTTAACGATAACTTCTTTGTGGCTTAATATCCTCTTCCATAATTCTAGAAATAATGGTAAGTTTACATATTAGTATAGTAGTAAGTGATATGGCGTATGCTTGTATTAGTCCAATACCTACAAAGAGGAGGCACTCAGTAAATATGTTGTGGATGCTCTGTCTGCTTCCTTCCACACCACTATCTATAATCTTCTTGTAGTTCTGCTCTGTTTTTCATGTTGTCTTTTCAATATTTTCTTTACCTTATTATTTTACACTTTATTCTAAAAGAACTTTGAAATCTGTCTTCAGTTCACAGATGCAACTTTCTGCATCAATTTTCTAGCAAGGCCCATTCTATTATTGCTATTTCACTGGTCAATTTTTCCTCTACCCAACACCCATGACTTCCTAGTTGATTATGTTGTCTCCTTGACCTGTTATTTACACATGTCAGATACTTGTATTTATTGAAAACACCTTTTTAAATACTTTGACGGAAACAGTTGTCTAACACAGTTTGTTTAAACAATTGTCAATAATATTTGTTTGCTTTGCTTCCTTTTCTAAGTTATTCCCTGAAATTTGATTTTCACTGTGGAGATTCTGGATAATATTCTCCTCTTTCTCTTATACAAATGTATTTTTTTCCACAGGGATCAGATGATAATTTTCATCTATTTTTAAAATTGTGAAGCATTTGGTGCATATAAAAACATATATAACATAGTAAATAACAATACAATGAAATAGAACATTTCCCAAGCTATTGAAGCTCCCTGTAAGTCCTCTGCAATTACTTCCCTTAGTTTCTCATGTATTTATATATCTCATAACTTCTTTCTAGGATTTTTCTAAATTATATCCTTCCTAAAGTATGTTCTTTCCTAAAGTATATTCTCTAGATGCTATTTCAGGGAGAATCAGTTGGTGATAGAACTTTGATTTATTAAAGTGTCTTTAATTTGGCTTTCTTGAAAGATTTTTTTTTGCAAGGTATATTATTTTAGGTTGAAATAAACTTTCAGCATTTGGAAAATATAATTCTAGTGACTTCTGGCTTCCATTGAGAAATCTGTTGAACAGCCAAATGTTAATCTAGCTGTCATTACTTTATTTGTAAATCATCCTTTATCTCTGCTTTTTCTATGCGGTTACTCTTTTATTTGGTGCTCTGTAGCTTTTCTAGTTTCATATCTAGGTATGAAAATGTATTCTGTTTTGGATTTGTTAGTATCCCTCAGCCTGACTTAATTAGTTCTGGGAAATTCTAAATATTTTCTCTCTTTAGTGTATTATTTTATCCAGAACTTTGACAGATATGTGCTGAACTATCTCAACATCTTCATGTTCCTCAGCCTCATGTTTATGCCTTTCTATCACTTTATCTCTCTGGGCACCAATTGCATGTTTTTTGCATTTATATCTTCTGTGGCATTAGTTCTCTTTTAAGTTGCTATGTCATATAAACTTAGTTTCAATTCACTAACTATATTTTTATTTCTAAAGAGTCAATATTGCTCTTTCTTAACCATGCTTATTCATCTTTGATAGATGCTTGGCCTTTACTCATGTTTTTATTCCATATTTTATTCTTATAAACTTAGCCATACTCAGATAATATTTGTAATAATTCTAATATCATCAGTGTCTGCTATCAATTAGTCCTGCTGTTGCTCAATCACAATGCCTAGTTTATTTTGGGGGGAAGGGTTTGTGATCTCTAATTCTGAACATATGTTTATTAAAACTCTCTGGGAATTTGTTGAAGTTTAATGTCAGGGTGTGTTTATCAAGAAGGAACTTACCTACTTTATGTCCTAGAAAGCTACAAACTCAGATCTTCTTTCAATTAAAATTATTTAATTGCATATAATTTGAATTAAAGATGCAAGCCCACTGAAGAACAGATCTATGGCCCAAAATATTTTAGGAAGTCTACTGCTTCTCCCTTCACCCAAAGCAAATCCTAATCAGAGAATCTCTTACTTAATCCTTTTGACTTAGGTCTTTCTAAGTCTGAGCTTTTTCACAAAGGTCTCCAACCAAATTCCTCACTATATAATAGCCTTGTCTTTGTCTTTGACTCTCTCTTAAACAGTCATTAAAACTAAAGCTCTAAGCTACAAGAGATTATATATCTTGGGTCAGTGAGGAGCTTCAGCATTCAATTACTTCTTGGACTTGTGCTCTTGCTTCATTCCTGGCTTCAGAGAAATTCCATCAATCTTTAGATCACTTTAATTTATATAATTGCTATTTTAAAAATGTTCTCAGAGCTTAAATCATATTTTGAACATTTCTTGTAGAATTTTTCACTATTTCCTAGAACTCCTAGTGGTGCTTCAAACTAGTGACTTCATATGAGGATTTTAAAATCATCAGTATGTTTACCATTGTATAGACTCAAAGATAAATGTCCAGCAGATCCTATTTAATTCCGCCTTGATGCGAATTTTCCTTTATCCTCACCTAAGATACGTCTCCATTCCAATGATTGCACAAAAGTCTAGAATTGTTGGAAAGAAACTTGGACACAGACATAGATTACAGAGAGTGTCTCCACTGATAGACTGCTCAATTTTGAGTCTCTTTCTGACAATATCTTCTCTTCCTTACTTCTTGACTAAGTCCTTTCTTTCAATTCTGTCTGCCTTCTTCCCTTACTGCAATCATAGTTTTTGTAAGTAAGAAGAGACTCTGTAAGAGTATATAATATTCTTTCTGTACATTAATGGCTCCTCTGAGTAATTAGTTTTGCTTCTGTGTTGGTCCACAATGGAGGCAAGGAAATAGGGAGGGAAAATCCCTTTTTACAGGTCGATTGAGAGAGCAAAGGTGGAGGAAAATGCAGAATAAACATGTAAATAAATTCTTCAAGATTTTAGAGAGAAATTCATTGATTCCTTATGGGATACCATTGCTTTCCTTTAGAGTAAGTAGGTAGTTTTCTTTTTCTGGGATCTCATACCAGTAATTTAATGTCAAGAATATTAGTTTATTTTGGTCATTATTATTGTTTTTCAATTTCCTGTGCTTAAGTGTGTAGATTCATTTCACTCAGTCCTACACAGTGTTTTCTGCCTGCTAAATTTGAAGTGATCCTGTACCTACAATTTCTTGGGTAGTGTATGATCACTGCCGCAGCAGACCCACATGAATGCTATTGCCCAATCCTGCTATTATGCCAGTGACTGGCTACGCTCCAGCACTTTGTTGTTACCCTTACTGTTCAGTAAGGCCAGAGCTTAGAGGGACAATACTACTCAAGAAATATCATATACTTATGTCTGTGGTAAACGTATGTCTCTCAATGGCAAAAGTAGTCAAAGGTGATATTAATTCTACTTCTTCAGTCAGATCTGAAGCTTACCCAGTAGTTATGATTTGACTCAAGAAGTTTCTAAATTTGATATGTAAATCAATCCTTAGAACAGGGCACAAGTCTCACAAACGATTTGCGAAGTGATAGGAATTAGAATAACCAGCATAACAAGTTTTCCCTTTTACGTTTGAATGGATATCTGTGATATTGATGAAGTTGATTTTTTTTCTCTCTCTCTCCGTCCTCTCTCCCTTCTTCCCTCCATCCTTTTCCCAGTTCTGTTCTGCTTTCAGAAGGGGGGGTAGAGATGCCATAGTTTTCAAGATCCATTTTGCTCAAATTATAAAATAATTGTTTGGCCGATGCAGGGTGTAAGGCTTCAGAAACTAGCCAGGAGTTTAAGCAGGAAAAATATCAAAACCTTAATATAGGAGTCTATCCTTTGAATAGAAAGTAGTATTAAATATAATTTTATTAAATAGGAGCCCATATATAAGTAATTTGATTAATTGCATAAATGGGTTTTTTCAAGTGTTGAAAATAAGTTATCAATGTGGTTAATAATTTCTTAGAATCATGCCATCTTCTAATCTCCAGAAAAATCTATAATCATAAGTATAATTTTTGGATTATACTTATGTACAATAAATGGAATTAATGCATACTTAGTTTTTAAAATTTAATATTGTTAAATATAATGGAAAATAATCAGAAAAAATGATTAAAAGTTACTTAAACTGGTTCATATATTTTTACTTTTAGTCTGCATCTCCTAATTTAATATAGCGATATATTTGACATTATGAGCTCCTTGATTTGTTTAGAATAAACTTTTTATCTTGAAAAAATTCCTTCAGACTCAATGAATGATAAATATGCTCCTTTTAATAGATGACATTTGTTGAGCAATGTGCTAGGAACTTTATTGAGAGGTTTACATGTATTGCTTTCATTTCAATGCAATGCAGTGAGGTATTTATGACATTATCTTAATTTTGCACTCGACAAAACTGAGGCTCAGTGAATTTAACTGACTTTCTGGTCCCCAGATAGTAAGTAGTGGATGCAAAATCTGTATATGTCTGGCTTCAAATCATTTACTTTTGTCTATGCTGCATATCAATACCTTTTGTTAGAAAGGATACAGAATTCAAAATGTAATGATGCCCTTAAAAATGCTTGCTGTAAAGACAGAATATCTTCTTATTACAAAAATCTTCTCTCAACATAGAATTACAGCATTTCAGAGTTGAAAAATCCCTGCAAACCATCTGATCCTGTGTCTTCCATGTTGTGGGGCCATTGCGCTTGGTTTATTGTTACAAACTCACCAGGGTGAGGGGAGGAAAATTTTCAAATTGTTCAAAGGAAATACACTGACTTCTGATATCAGTTAGACACTGAACTATTAGCTCAAGGCATTTCAGCTTCAACTCTAGATAATGTTAAATTCCCTTTGGTGACATCATATCTTTATGAAACTGATTGAATTTTCTAGGTTGAGATGATAAAAAGAAAGTGCCACAGGATAATCAATGTGAAACAGGAGAAGGCAGCAGTGTTTAATCCAATTTCAAAGTTTAAGAAGTTGTGCATGGCTCAATTAGTGTGCACATACCATTAACAACTGATGGTGTTTCTTTAAGAGTGAAACTTTAAAAAATTTCTTTCAAATTATTTTCATTCTTTTTTCAAATGGATACTGAGTTTAAAATTGTTTATTAATTCACCTGCTTTTGAATAGTTTATTTCCCAATGTATGCTATTATGCACAAAACTACAATACATATTTTTATATAAATCTTTTTTGGTGGATAGACATATCAAGAACTGTAATCAGTCTGTGATTTTCCTCTACTTACAAGCAAAGAAGTTAGCTTGGCATAGTTTCCTGGATTCTGACGGAAAATTATGGCAGCACAATTCACAATTGCAAAAATATAGAACCAGCCCAAATGCCCATTAATCAACTAGTGGATAAACAAACTGTAGGATATATGTCTATATATGATGAAATACTACTCAGCCATGAAAAGGAATGAATGAATGGCATTTGCAGCAACCTGGATGGAATTGGAGACTATTATTCTAAGTGAAGTAACTCAGGAATGGAAAACCGAACATCTCATGTTCTCACTCATAAGTGGGAGCTAAGCTATGAGGATGCAAAGGCATAAGAGTGATACAATAGACTTTGGGGCCTATTTCCCTCCATGGGAAATGGTGGGAGAAGGATGAGGGATAAAAGACCAAAAATTGGATTCAGTGTATATTGTTTGGGTGATGGGTTCATCAACATCTCACAAATCACCACAGAAGAACTTGCTCATATAACCGAATATCACCTGTTCCCCCAAAACCTATGGAAATATATATTTTAGAAAAAGAGAATGGAATCAAATATTTACATGTTTCATTGGAATTTTCTCTTCACCAATAAATGAAAAATTACAACATAAAAGAAAAAGACTTGTTCTGATTCAGAAACAAAAGACTATTCTTCAAAGCACAGTAAATATCATGACATGAGTATCCACATATGTGTGTTGCCCTGGCCTCCAAGTTTCATGGGGTAATACAGTGAGGCCCAGGTGGATGCTATGCATGCTTCAGGTCTGTGTTATAGCTATGAAACCCCAACCTTAGACAGTCTGCATCTTTTATAATAGGCTAGAAGAAATTGGGCCTGAACTTTTCCCAAGAAGGAGGTATTATCTTCACTATATTGGAAAATAAATACAGTTACCCTTCATTCTTGATGGATATATTATTTCTGTATTTCAAGTTTTTGTGTTTTTTAAATATAAAAACAACCTTAAAGAAATAATTTTCATTTCCAGTTCAACATGCAAAAAGCTTATAAGTTGTCCTGCTCATCCTCACAACAAGGAAAAACACTGAGCAAACTGAAAATTAGTAACTCCTCTTAAATCCACCAAAGAATTGAGGTCACAGTACAAACCACTGCCCCCTAAATGGGACAGAAGGATAGAAACAGAGAATCACAGCTTACCAGGTGCAGAAGCTTGCAGTAGAGCCAGCAACCAGAGGGAACATTTAAAGGATAATTGATAAATGGCAGAAAAAAGACTGAGTATGTACTAGATTGAGAGAGAAAATCAACTGAGGGTCCAGCCTTACAAGGTTTGGGGTCCCTCATACTTTCATCAGTTTTAGCTCCAGCAGTCCCACCAGGCTCTCAGGGTGAAGAAAAGAGAAAAATCCAGTCATGCTTCTGGTTAGGGGAGGAAGAAGTGGCCATTCTGAAAATTTCCCAGAGAATTCTGTTCTCCTGAACAAAAGCCTGCCCTGAAGAGAAAATATTTTACCAGAGCCTAGCAAACATGGGCTTTACCAGAGCTTAACTGACCTATGGAAAGTAAAATTCCCAACTCCAGGCCTCTCAAACTTTCTTATTATAATTAAAAGGGAGTGGGGGAGGAAACTAAGAAGCATTGTGAGAGCTATAGAACAGAGGAAGACACCCACCAAAAGACTGAGACATAATCCTAGGATTGTGGAATGCTTCCATGTTCCAAACACTTTACCACCACATCAATAGAACTCAGGTGTAATAACAAAGGATTACGGTTTAAATAACTGCAAGGCTTGGACTCTAAGAGAGAGTCACTAGGGAAACTCAAAGACAACAGGAGATACAAATACAAGGACACTCGAGGAAATTTAAAATGGCACAGATCATTACAGCAAACAGCAAGCACAACCTAACTCCTGGCCAGATAAACATGAAACATCATACTAAAAACCTACCTTGTTCAGTTTCTTTTACCCCTTATGATATACACATCTTTCAACTAAAAATTACAAAGCATGCTAAAAAGCAAAAACTAAAAGATAAAAAGACAAAGGAAGTATTTTAGAGATTCTGGAATTATCAGGCTGAAAATTTAAAATAACTATAATTAATATGCTAAGGGATCTAAAGGGAAAGATGGAACAGAATATTCAAGAACTATAAGATAATTACAAAAATATGATTCATGAAAGAAAATAATGATTAGTTAGACCTCATTGAAATTGAAAATATCTTCTCTGTGAAACACATCATTAACAAAATGAAAAGGGACGTCGCTAATGGAAAGAAAATATTTGCAAAACCCATACCTGATACAAGACTTGTATCCACAATTAAAAAGAACTCTTAAACTCACACAATATGAAAATATACAACCCAATTAAAAAATGACCAAAAGGTCTGAACAAACATCTCACCAAAAATATATATATGGATGACCAATAAGCATATAAAAAGATGCCCAATATAGAGGAGGCAGAGCAAGAGGGCTGAATAGGAACAGCTCTGGAGTGTAGTTCCCAGTGAGAGCTGAGCAGAGGTGAGTTATCTCAGCATTTCCAAATGAGGCACCAGGTGCATCTCAAGGGGACTGGTGGCACAGTGGGTGTAGCCCAGTAATGGTGAGCTGAGGCAGGGTGGGGGGCTGCCTCACCCAGGAAATACAATCCTGGGAGGACACCCCTCCCTACCCAACAGAGGCCATAGGGGGCTTTTGCATCCACTCCAGCACTCCAGTTGAGATACTGCACCCCTCCTGCAGTTTTTACTGCCCACAGACCAGGAGATTCCCTGGGCAGAAAAGCTCCACAAGTTTCCAGTACGGCTATTTCAGCTGGTGCCACAGGTTTCCACACAAAAACTCACACAAATCTGGGCAGCCATTTCAACTGGTGCCTGGAACACCTGGGATACAGAGCTGCCCATTCAACTGAAAAAGAGGGGGCCAAAAGCAGGGAACCAGGTGACAGGCTTGGTGGGTTCCACCCCCACAAAGACCAGCAATCTGAAACTCTCTGACTTGAGAGGTTTGCAGCAAGCACAGCTGGACCCAGGATGGTCAAGCTCTGTGGGAAGAAGGGCATCTGCCATTAGCAAAGCAGTCCACCACTGCCGAGGCAGTTCTAACTGTACCTCTGTAAACAAAATGGCAAGGAAGTTTAACAGCATCTGGGCAGGGCCCGTGGCAGCTCAGCAATGCCTCTGCTAGCAGACTATGACTAAACTTCCTCCTTGCTGGGTGGGACATCTTTTAAAAAAGGCAGCAGTATGTCAGGAACTTATAAATAAAGCCCCACCTTCCCAGGACAGAGCACCTTTGAGTTCCACTGCAGCAAACTTAAACGTACCTGCCCAAAAGCTCTGAACAGAACAATGGAGCTCCCAGCGCAGCACCTGAGCTCTGATAAGGGACAGACTGTCTCCTCAAGCAGCATCCTGACCACTGTATATCCAAAGAGGCACCTCATAAAAGAGAGCTATGGCTGACATCTGGCAGGTACCCTTCTGGGACAAAGATAACAAAAGAAGAAACTAGCAGCAACCTTCGCTGTTCTGCAGCCCCCGCAGGTGATTCCCAGGCAAGCAGTGTTTAGAGTGGACCTCCAGCAGTTCTTCAACAAAGGGGTCTGACCTTTAGAAGGAAAACTAAAAAAACAGAAAGAACTAGCTTCAACATCAATAAAAAGGAGGTCCACTCAGACACCCCATCTGAAAGTCACCAACTACAAAGACCACAGGTAGATAAATCCACAAAAATGGGAAGAAACCAGCACAAAAATGATGAAACACCAAAATAAGAATGCCTTTCCTCCTCCAAGGGATCACAACTCCTCACTAGCAAGGGAACAAAGCTGGATGGAGAATGAATCTGATGAATTTACAGAAGCAGGCTTCAGAAGTGGGTAATAACAAACTTCTCCAAGCTAATAGAACATGTTCTAACCCAATGCAAAGAAACCAAGAACCTGGAAAAAAGGTTAGACAAAATGCTAACTAGAATAACCACACTAGAGAAGAACATAAACGACTTGATGGAGCTGAAAAACACAACATGAGAACTTCATGAAACATACACAAGTTTCAGTAGCCAAACTGACCAAGCAGAAGAAGGATATCAGAGATCGAAGATCAATTCAATGAAATAAAATAAGACGGCAAGATTAGAGAAAAAAGAGTAAAAGAAATAAACACAGCCTCCAATCAATACAGGATTATATGAAAATACCTAATCTACGTTTGATAGGTGTACCAAAATGTGATGGGGAGAATGAATCCAAGCTGGAAAACACTCTTCAGGTTGTTATCCAGGAGAACTTCCCCAATCTAGCAAGGCAAGCCAATATTCAAGTCCAGGAAATACAGAAAACACCATGAAGATATTCCTCAAGAAGAGCAACCCCAAGTCACATAAACGTCAGAGTCACCAGGGTTGAAATGAAGGAAAAAATGCTAAGGGCAGCCAGAGAAAAGATTGGGTTACCCACAAAGGGAAACCCATCAGACTCATAGCAAATCTCTCAGCAGAACCCCTACAAGCCAGAAGACAGAGGGACCAATATTAAACATCATTAAAGAAAAGAACTTTCAACCTAGAATTTCATATCCGGCCAAACTAAGCTTCATAAGCAAAGGAGAAATAAAATTCTTTATGGACGAGCAAATGCTGAGAGATTTTGTCACCACTAGACCTGCCTTACAAGAGCTCCTGAAAGAACCACTAAACACGGAAAGGAACAACCAGTACCAGCCACTCCAAAAACATACCAAATGTTAAAGACCATCAATACAATGAAGAAACTGCATCAACTAATGGACAAAACAACCAACTATCATCTAAATGGCAGGATCAAATTCACATGTAACAATATTAACCTTAAATGTAAATGGGCTAAATGCCACAATCAAAAGGCACAAACTGGCAAATTGGATAAAGAGTCAAGAGCCAGAAGTGTATTCGGGAAACACATATCACATGCAAGGATACACATAAGCTCAAAATAAAGGGATTGAGAAAGATTTACCAAGCAAATGGAGAGAAAGAAAAACAAAACAAAAAAAAAGCAGGAGCTACTCCTAGTCTCTGATAAAGTAGACTTTAAACCAACAAAGATCAAAAGACACAAAGAAGGGCATTACATAATTGTAAAAGGATCAATGCAACAAGAAAAGCTAATTATCCTAAATATATATGCACCCAATACAGGAGCACCTGGATACATAAAGCAATTTCTTAACAACCTACAAAAAGACTTGGAATCCCACAGAATAATAGTGGGAAACTTTAACACTCCACTGTCAATATTAGACAGATCAGCGAATCAAAAATTAACAAGGATATCCAAGACTTGAATGCAGACCTGGACCAAGCAAACCTAAAAGACATCCACAGAACTATCCACCCCAAATCCACAAAATATAAATTCATATCAGCACCACATTACACTTACTCTAAAATTGACCACATAATTGGAAGTAAATCACTCCTCAGCAAATGCAAAAGAACAGAAATCATAACATCTAGCCTCTCAGATCACAGTGCAATCAAATTAGAACTCAGGGTTAAGAAACCAACTCAGAACCATGTAACTTCATGGAAAACTAAGCAACTAGCTCCTGAATGTCAACTAGGTAAACAATGAAATGAAGGCGGAAATAAAATGTTCTTGAAAACCATTAAGAATGAAGACAAAACGTACCAAATCTCTGGGACACATTTAAAGCAGTGTCTAGAGGGAAATTTGTAGCAATAAATGCCCACATGAGAAGAAAGAAAGGATCTAAAATTGACATCCTATCATCAAAATTGAAAGAGGTAGAGGACCAAGATCAAAAAAACTCAAAGGCTAGCAGAAGACAAGACATAACTAAGATCAGAGCAGAACTGAAGGAGATAGAGAAACAAAAAAAACCCTTCAAAAATTCAATTAATCCAGTAACAGGTTTGTTGAAAAGATCAACAAAAAGACAGACTGCTAGCAAAATTAATAAAAAAGAAAAGAGAGAAGAATCAAATAGATACAATAAAACATGATAAGGGAATATCATCATCAATTCCACAGAAATACAAACTACCATCAGAGATTACCACAAACTCCTCTATGCACATAAACCAGTAAACCTGGAAGAAATGTATAAATTCCTGGACACTTGCACACCCCCAAGACTAAACCAGGAAGAAGTTGAAACCCTGAATAGACCAATAGCAAGGACTGAAGTTGAGGCAGCAATTAATAGCCTACCAACCAAAAAAAGTCCAGGACCAGATGGGTTCACAGCCAAATTCTACCAGACGTGCAAAAAGGAGCTGATACCACTCCTTCTGAAACTATTTCAAACAGTACAAAAAGAGGGAATCCTTTCCCAAACATTTTATGAGACCAACATCATTTTGAAACCAAAACCCAGCAGAGACTCAACAACAAAAGAAAACTTCAGGCCAGTATCCATGATGAACATAGATGCAAAAATCTTCAATAAAATATTGGCAAACCAATTGCAACAGCACATCAAAAAGCTTATCCATCACAATCAAGCAGGCTTCATCCCAGGGAACAAGGCTGGTTCAACATACGCAAGTCTACAAACTTAATCCACCACATAAACAGAACCAAAGACAAATACCACATGATTGTCTCAATTGATGCAGAGAAGGCTTGCAACAAAATTCAGAGGCCCATTATGCTAAACACTCTCAATAAACTAGGAAAGTATCTCAAAATAATAAAAGATATTTACAAAAAAAACCACAGAAAAATTATACTGAATGGGCAAAAACTAGAAACATTCCCTTTGAAATATGGCACTGGGCAATGATGCATTCTCTCACCATTCCTATTCAATATAGTATTGGAAGTTCTAGACAAAGCAATCAGGCAAGAAAAAGAAATAAAGGATATTCAATTAGGAAAGGAAGAAGTCAAATTGTCTCTATTTGCAGAAGACATGATTGTATATTTAGAAGATCCCATCATCTAAGTCTCAAATCTCCTTAAACTGATAAGCAACTTCAGCGAAGTCTCAGGATATAAAATCAATTGCAGAAAACACAAGCATTCCTATACACCAATAACAGACTAATGGAGAGCCAAATCAAGAGCAAACCCACATCCACAATTGCTACAAAGAGAATAAAATACCTAGGAATAAAACTAACAAAGGATGTAAAGGATCTCTTCAAGGAGAACTACAAATCACTGCTCAAGAAAATAAGAAAAGACACAAACAGATGGAGAAACATTCCATGCTCATGGTTAGGAAGAATCAATATCATGAAAATGAACTTCCCACCCAAAGTAATTTATGGATTTAACACTATCCCCATCAAACGACCAATGACCTTCTTCACGGAACTGGAAAAAAAACATGTGAAACTTCATATGGAAACAAAACAGAGCCTGTATAGCCAAGACAATCCTAAGTAAAAAGAACAAAGCTGTAGGCATCATGCTAATGACTTCAAAGTATACTACAAGTCAACCATAATCAAAACAGCATGGCACTGGTACAAAAACAGAGAAATAGACCAATGGAACAGAACAGAGGTCTTGGAGGCAATGCCACACATCTATAACCATCTGATCATTGACAAACCTGACAAAAACAAGCAATGGGGAAAGGATTCCCTGTTTAATAAATGATGTGAGGAAAACTGGCTAGCCATGTGCAGAAAGCAGAAACTGGAACCCTTCCTGACACCTTACACTAAAATTAACTCCAGATGGATTAAAGACTTAAACATAAGGCCTAACATCATAAAAACCCTAGAAGAAAACCTAGGCAAAACCATTCAGGACATAGTCATAGACAAGGACTTCATGACTAAAACATCAAAAGTATTGGCAACAAAAGCCAAAATAGACAAATGGGATCTAATTAAACTCCAGAGCTTCTGTACAGCAAAAGAAACAATCATTAGAGTGAACCAGCAACCAACAGAATGGGAAAAAACTTTTGCAATCTACCCAACTGACAAACAGCTAACATCCAGAATCTACAAAGAACTAAAACAGATTTACAAGAAAAAAACAAACAAACCCATTCAAAACTGGGAGAAGGATATGAACAGACACTTTTCGAAAGAAGACATATATGAGGACAATAAATGTATGAAAAAATGCTGATCATCACTGGTCATTAGATAAATGCAAACCAAAACTACATTGAGATACCATCTCATGCCAATTAGAATGGCAATCATCAAAAAATCTGGAGACAACAGATGCTGGAAAGGATGTGGAGAAATAGGAATGCTTTTACACTGTTGGTGGGAGTGTAAATTAGTTCAACCGTTGTGGAAGACAGTGTGGCGGTTCCTCAAGGACCTAGAAATAGTAATTCCATTTGACCCAGCAATCCCATTACTGGGTATTTATCCAAAGAATTATAAATTGTTCTACTATAAGGACACATGCACACGAATGTTCACTGCAGCACAGCTTACAATAGCAAAGACGTGGAACCAACCCAAATGCCCATCAATGATAGACTGGACAGGGAAAATGTGGCACATATACACCATGGAATATTATGCAGCCATCAAAAATGATGACTTCGTGTCCTTTGTAGGGACATGGATGAACCTGGAAACTATCATTCTCAGCAAACAGACACAAGAACAGAAAATCAAACACCACATGTTCTCACTCATAGGTGGGTGTTGAACAATGAGAACACATGGACACAGGGAGGGGAGCATCACACACTGGGGTCTGTCGGGGGGAAACAGAGGAGAGGCAGAGGGGAGGGGGGTGGGAATTTAGGGAGAGATAGTATGGGGAGAAATGCCAGATATAGGTGACGGGAAGGAAGGCAGCAAATCACACTAACATGTGTGTACCTATGCAACAATCTTGCATGTTCTTCACATGTACCCCAAAACCTAAAATGCAATAAAAAATATTTACAATCATGCTGCAGAAAAGAATTCATTAGTTTCACTTGCAGGAATGCAACATCTTTAAAAAAGAGAAATGTGACCCAAACTTTTGTGAGAAACACTTTGTGTTTTGATTACTATTTCATATTTTAAGGACTCTTGAAAAAACTAAAAAAAACCTAAAACATTGTCTTGCTTATGGCCTCTTTTGGTGGCAGACTATGAATGGGACACGAAACCCCCATAAAATATATCTAGGGAAGCCTTAAGAGATGGATAAACTGGTGTCTGTGGGAAAGGTAATGTTCCAGCCTTCTTATGAAAGAGTATTGAAACAGGAGAAAGTGTTTACTTTATAGAGCTATCAACTGTAGAAAATGAAAAGTCTTGGAAAAGACTTGTTCTGGCAAAGTGCATGCTTTGGCATCTCTGCAGAGAACATGAAGGTTGCCTGCAAACATACAATGTCTACTTGGTTACACGTGACCACAACAGGGTGTGGGCACCATGGCCTTGGCTTGCTTCTTGATGACACCATGAAGCTGGGCTCTGGCCAAAGGAGTTTGAGATGAGCCAATATGTTGTAGAGCATGCAGAAGCCACTCACTGCTGTTGTCTTCAAGAAGCCAGAGGAAAACATGCAAAGAATTAAATAAAGACACTGAAGCTGTGTTACAAAACAGTTGATCAGATTGAATTATCCACTCTCTAACAATCTTTTGAGAGTTCAATAAAAACTCGCAGCTCTTCAAGCAAAAAAAAAAAAATGTGGAAACAACAGATGCTGGAGAGGATGTGGAGGTGGAGAAATAGGAACACTCTTACAGTGTTGATGGTAGTGTAAATTAGTACAACCATTGTGGAAGATAGTGTGGTGATTCCTCAAGGACCTAGAAATAGAAATTCCATTTGATTCATCAATCCCATTACTGGGTATACACCCAAACAATATACCCATAATCGTTCTATTATAAAGACGCAGGCACATGTATGTTCACTGCGGCACTGTTTACAATAGCAAAGACCTGAAACCAGCCCAAATGCCCATCAATGATAGCCTGGACAAGAAAAATGTGGCACATATACACCATGGAATACTATGCAGCTATAAAGAACGATGAATTTGTGTCTTTTGTAGGACTTGGATGAATCTGGAAACTGTCATTCTCAGCAAACTGACACAAGAACAGAAAATCAAACACCACATGTTCTCACTCACAGGCGGGTGTCGAACAATGAGAACGCATGGACACAGGGAGGGGAGCATCACACATTGAGGTCTGTTGTGGGGGTTAGGGAAAGGGTAGCATGGGGTGGGGAGGCTGGGGAGGGATAACATGGGGTGAAATGCCAGATATAGGTGATGGTGGGATGGAGGCAGTAAACCACCTTGCCATGTAAGTACCTACGTAACAACCCTGTATGATCTGCACATGTACCCCAGAACCTAAAGTACAATAAAATAAAAGATGCCCAATATAGTGTATTATTAGGGAATGGAAAATTAAAACAGCATTACATATCTATTAGAATGACTAAATTCTAAAACACTGACAACACCAAATGCAGGCAAGGTTTTGAAGTGATAGGAACTCTCATTCATTGCTAGGAGAATGCAGAATAGTACAGCAACATTGGAAGGTGGTTTTGCAGGATTTTATAAAACTAAACATACTCTTACTGTAGAATACAACAATTTCACTCCTATGTAATTATCTAAATGAGTTGAAGAGTTATGAACATACACACACAAATTCTCCATACAAAGGCATAAGCAACTGTATGCATAATTGCCAAAAATAAAAAAATAAAACAAGGTAAATCAATAAACAAACACACATTCATACAATTAAATATCACTCAGCAGAAAGAAATGAGCTATGTTTATGATCTTTTCACTTACCTATTGATCGTTGTATGTCGTTTTTGAAAAAATGACTATTCAGCTCTTTTGCCCATTTTTTAAATTGGATTAGTTGACATATTTTTTGTTGTTATTTTTGCTCTTGAATTTTGCAGATTTTTGCTCTCTGTTGTCACACATAGCTTACACTGAAGGAAATTTTGAAATTTTTAACCCAAAGGAAATTTTGCTAAATGAAATAAGCCAGACACAGAAAGAAAATCACTACATGATCACACTTATATGTGAAATCTAAAAATGTCAAATGCATAGAATTAGAAAATAGAATAGCGTTTGTCAAAGACAAAAGCTTGGGGCCAATGTGGAGATATTGGTCAAAGGGTACAAAGTTGCCCTTATGTAGGATGAATAAATCTAGAGAGCTAATGTACAGCATGATGACAACAGTTAATAATACCATATTGCTTATGAGAAATTTGCTAAAAGAGTAGATTTTAGATGCTCTCACCACACATACAAAAAAGGCACTATGTGACAAGATAAATGTATTAATTTGCTTTATTGTAATAATCATTAACTATGTGCCTGTGTATGTAAACCAACATGTTGTATATCTTACATATATACTTTTATGAAAATAAATACTCAAAAACTATGAAGAGAAGGGAAATTCCTCCATCTGATAAAGGACATCTATAAAAAATCTGCAATAACATCATACCTAATGGTGAAAAACTAGATGTTTTCACCCAAATATCAGGAAAAAGACAAGGATATCCACTATTGCCACTTCTATTCATCATGGTACCAGATGTTCTAGTCGGGGAAATTAGGAAAGGTATGGAAGTAAACTGTTCTAGGCTGGATAAGAAGATCTAAAACTATTTCTATTCACAGATAACATGATCTTGTACATAATAGAAAATCCTAAAGAATGCGCTATAAACAAATTAGAACTAATAAATGGGTTCAACAAGATTGCAGGATAGAAGTTAATATAAAAAACACATTGTATGCCTATACATTTGCAATGCTCAATTCAAAAATAAAAATAAGAACTTAATTTCATATAAAATAGGATCAAAAAGCATAAAATACTTAGAAAAACTAATTTTAATAAAAGAAGTACAAAATATATATCTGAAAACTACAAAACATTGTTAAAAAATTAAAGAAAAGCTAAATAAACGGAAAATTTTTTCATTGTTCCTGGCTTAGAAGACTTTTTAATACTGTTAAGGTGGCAATCACCCCCAAATTGATCTACAGATTCAATGCAATACTTAACAATAATTTCAGCTGACTTCTTTATAGAACCTGACAAATTGATCCTAAAATTGATATGGAATGCAGGTGACATAAAATTGCCAAATCAATTTTGAAAAAGAATAATAAAGTTAAAGGACTCACATTTCCCTTTTTCAGGATTTACTACAAAGCAGCAATGCATATAGTGTGGCACTGGAACAAGGGTAAACACATAGATCAATGGCATAGAACTGAGACCAAAAATTGTTGACCATACTTCTGTGGTCAACTGATTTTTGACAAGACTTCTCAGATTATTTACTGGTGAAAGCAGATATTTAACAACAAATTGTTGTGGAACAGCTGTATAAACACATGTAAAAAAATGACACTGGATCCTTAATTCATATTATATATCCAAATTGACTCAAAATGATGAAAAGTTTAAAAGTATAAAATTCTTAGAAGAGAATATAGGAGTAAACCTTCATGACCTCAGACTTGGCAATGAATTCTAAAATAATTTCAAAATCTTGAGCAATAAAGAATAAAAATAAATTGAACTTCAATAAATTTGAAGTATTTTGTGCTTTGAAGGATACTATCAAGAAAGCAAAATCACATCTTATAGAATGGGAAAAATATTTTTAAATTATATGACTGATAATAGAACTTGTACCTATAATATGTAATAACATGTAATAATATGTACACTTACAACTCAGCAATACAAAGACAAATGACCAAATTTAAAAATGAGCAAAGGATATAAACATTTCTATGAAGAAAATACACAAGTGGCCAATAAACACATGAAAAGCAGTTAAGTACTGTTAGTCATTAAGGAAATGCAACTAAAAACCATAATAGGATGCCACTTCCCTGTCACTAGGATGGTTATAATAAAAAAGGCAGATAATATTAAAATAGATAACGTATGTTAAATGGATGTGGAGAAACAACATTCATATACTGCTGATAGGAATGTAAAATTATGTAGTCAATCTGAAAACAGTCTGATAATTCCTCACATGTTTATGCATAGAGTTACCATGCATATAAGTTTCCCAGAGCTGTCATACAAAGTATCACAAACTAGGTGATTGAAACAATAGAAATTTAATTTCTTATATTTTGGGGGGCTAGAAGTCCAAAATCAAACGTTGCCAGGGTTGTTTCTTTTTGAGGGCTGTGACAGAGAATCTGTCCCATGCCTCTTTCCTAGCTTCTGTAGCCACGTGTGTTCCCAGGCTTGTAGTGTTCTGCTTATTTCTCTTCATCTTTTCCTCATGCATTTCTGTGCCCAAATTTCTCTTCTTTTGAAGTTTACCAGACAGACTGGATTAAGCCTCACTCTAATGATCCCATTTTAATTTGATCACCTCTGTAAAGAACCTCTATCCAGATAAGTCACATTCTGAGGTAGTAGGGGATAGGACTCTTACCTATCCTTTCTGGGGTATACAAGTCAACCCATAGCATCATATGACCAAGCATTTACATTCCTATATATATGTCCAGGAGAAATGAAAACATATTTCCACTCAAAATCTTCTGCATAATTATTTGTAGCAGCTTTACTGTAATAGCCTAATGCTGGAAACAATCGAAATGTCCATTGACTGATGAACGGACAATATGAAATATGGTAATTATATTAATTCATTTTTTTCAATAGATTTTTGGGAAACAGGTGGTGTTTGGTTACATAAATGAATTATTTAGTGGTGATTTCTGAGATTTTGGTGCATCCATCACCTAAGCAGTATACACTGTACCCAATGTGTAATCTTTTATCCCTCACCCCCACCACCGCCACCCTTTCCCTGAGTCTCCAAAGTCCATTGTATCATTCTTATGTCTTTGCATCCTCACAGATTAGCTCCTACTTATGAGTGAGAACAAATGATATTTGGCTTTCCATTCCTGAGTTACTTCACTTAGAATAATGGTCTCCAATTCCATTCAGGTTACTACCAATGTCATGTAATGTCTAGAAGGGTTTTATTCCTTTTCACAGCTGAGTAGTATTCCATGGTATATATATATATAGTGTACACCACATTTTCTTTATCCACTCATTGATTGATGGGCATTTGGGGTTTTTCCATTTTTTGCAATTGCAAATTGTGCTGCTATAAACATTCAAGTGTAAATATCGTTTTCGTACAATGATTTCTTTTGCTTTTGGTAGACACTCAGAAGTAGGATTCCTGAATCAAAAGGTAGACCTACTTTTAGTTCTTAAAGGAATCTCTACACTGTTTTCCATGGTGATTGTACTAGTTTACATTCCCAACAACAGTGTAAAGTGTTGCCTTTTTACCACACCCTCACCAACATCTATTGTCTTTTGATTTTTTATTGTGGCCATTCTTGCAGAAGTGAGGTGGTATCACATTGTGATTTTGATTGTCATTTCCCTGATAATTAGTGATGTTGAGCATTTTTTTTCACATATTTCTTGGCCATTTGTATTTCATCTTTTTTGAGAATTGTCTATTCATGTAGTTAGCCCACTTTTTGCTTTTTTTTTCTTGCTGATTTGTTTGAATTCCTTGTAGATTATTGATATTGGTCCTTTGTAGGACTTATAATTTGCAATGATTTTCTCCTACTCTGTGGGGTCTGTTAACTCTGCTGATTACTTCTTTTGCTGTACATAAGCTTTTTAGTTTAATTAAGTCTTATTTATTTATCTTTGCTTTCATTGCATTTGCTTTTGTGTCCTTGGTTATGAAGTCTTTGCCTAAGCTAATATCTAGAAGGATTTTTCCAATATTGTCTTCTAGAATCTTTCCAGCTTCAGGTCTTATATTTAAGTCTTTGATCCATCTTGAATTGATTTTTTCATAAGGTGTGAGACGAGGATCCATTTTCATTCTTCTACATGCGACTTGCCAATTATCACAACACCATTTGTTGAATAGGGTGTCCTTTTTCCACTTTACGTTTTTGTTTGCTTGTCAAAGATCAGTTGACTCTAAGTATTTGGGTTTATTTCTGGATTCTCTATTCTGTTCCATTGGACTATAAGCCTGTTTTTGTACTAGTACCATGCTATTTTGGTGACTATAACTCAATCCCTTTTACAGTAGCTGCAAAAAAACCCTAAAATACTTAAGAATATGCTAAACCAAGGAGAAGAAAGATCTCTACAATGAAAACTGCAAAACACTGCTGAAAGAAATCATAGATGACACAAACAAATGGAAACACATCTCATGTTCATGGATGGATATAATTAATATTGTGAAAATGACCATAGTGCCAAAAGCAACCTACAAATTCAATGGCAATTCCCATCAAAATATCATCATTGTTTTTAACTGAACTAGAAAAAATCCTAAAATTCATATGGAACCAAAAAAGAGCCCTCATAGCCAAAGGAAGACTAAGTGAAAAAGAATAAATCTGAAGGCATTACATTACAAGACTTTAAACTATACTACTAATTTTTTTGAATGTTTAACCTTTTATTCTTGAGATATACCCCACTTTGTCTAGTTGTTATTTGTGTGGTGTGTGTTTATAAATTATTTACTAATAATTAATCTTATAATTAATAATAAATTATTTGCAGACTTAAAAGAGATATTGATTTGTAGCTTTGCTTTCTTCTAATAAACTTCATTGGTGTGGGGGTTAATGTTATGCTGTCCTCACAGGGTGAGTTGAGAAGTGTTCTCTTCTTCTTTATTTTCTGAAATAATTTGTGTACTATTAGTATTCTTTTTTTCCTTTAATGTTTGAGAAAATTTACTAGTGAAAAAATTTGATCCTCGGGTTTCCTTTGTTGTAAGCTTTTAAATTAAGAATTCACTTTCTTTAACAGATACAAAACAACTACGATTATCGATTTCCCTTTTTTTTTTTTTTTTTTTTTTTGAGATGGCATCTCACCTACACCAGGCTGGAGTACAGTGGTGCAACCTTGGCTCACTGTAACCTCTGCCTTCTGGGTTCAAGTGATTCTCCTGTTTAGCTTCCTAAGTAGCTGAGATCACAGGTATGCACCACCATGCCTGGCTAATTTTTGTATTTTTAGTAGAGACAGAGTTTCACCATGTTGGCCAGATGGGTGCCGAACTCCTGACTTCAGGTAATCTGCCCGCTTTGGCCTCCCAAAGTGCTGGGATGACAGGCATGAGTCACTGTGCTCAGCCTCTTGTGCTAATTTTAGAAGGTGTTTCTTTCCCAAGAGTTTTCTTTTATTTGAATTATCAACTTTTCACATAAAGCTATCCTTAATAGTCCTTTATTATTTTTTAATATCTTTATAATTGTCACTATGTTTCTTTGTAAAATTAATGATTAATGTTTTCATGTCCTTTTTCTTAATTGGGCTTGCTACAGATTTAATAATATTATTGATATCTTTAATATGCCAAGCGAACAGACAGAAGAGCAGAAGATCAAACACCGCATGTTCTCACTCATAGGCGGGTGTTGAACAATGAGATCACGTGGACACAGGGAGGGGAGCACTACACACTGGGGTCAGTTGGGGGGAAATAGGGGAGGGACGGTGGGGGGTGGGGAGTTGGGGAGAGATAGCAAGGGGAGAGATGCCAGATGTAGGTGATGGGGAGGAAGGCAGCAAATCACACTGCCACGTGTGTACCTATGCAACAATCTTGCATGTCCTTCACATGTACCCCAAAACCTAAAATGCAATAATATAAAAAATAAAAAATAAAAAAATATATGCCAAGCTTTGATTTTGTGGATCCTCTATTAGTTTTTTAATTTTATGTTTTATGTTTCATTTATGTCTGATTTAATTATTTTTATTTATTTTGTTTTCCTCACTTTCTGTGTAATTTGCTGTCTTTCCCCACCTTCTTAAGCTGATAACAATAGATCATTGATTTAACACCTTTTCCTTTTTGTATCATAGCCACATAGCGATATAACGTTTCTCTAAGGACTCTTTGTTGCATCCTACACAGTTTTATATGCATTACTTTCTTTATCTTTTCATTGAATTTGCGTTTTAATTTTCTTTGTGATTTTTTCTTTGACCTATGAGCTGCATAATTTTCAAATATCTTGGGACTTCCTAGATACATCATAGTTCTTAATCTCTAATTTAATATTGTTATATCAGTGAACATACTATGTATATTTTTAATACTTTTAAATTTATTGATACATACTTCATGGTTCAGTATGTGATCTGCTCTAATTGTCTGCCAATACTCTCATCAAAAAATTCTTTTCTTTTCAATATATTTTTTTTATTTTTAGCATTTACACTTGACTTTTATAATCCAACTCTCCAGTGAAATTTCCTCTCTGTGGTATGATAGGATATGGCTCTCCAAAGATGTCCATGTCTCCTTGAGCTCCTTCTTCCTCTCTCTGCCTTGTCAAGGATGAAATTAGCCATAGATCTCTTGTTTCCTAGGGAGAATTGGTTTCTTTATACATGCGGTCATTACACTGCTCTGTGATCTCAGCCAGGCTTTAATGATAAAGCTGTGATTTTTGTCAGTCATCCAACTTCTCTTCATTCTTCTGATGAAAATGATGCTCTCATGGAAATTGTTACCTTCTAATAAGAGTAAGAGAAATTACATTTAAGATTTAATTCATGTATTTGATTATATTTTCTATTAACATCCAGAAGTAATCAGAAACTTAGCCCACCATATTACTCACAAGACTTTTAGAATGATTTTACTTCTTTCTCCTCTCCATCACTGCTAACTCCCATGATCTGTTGTAAATATTGAGAAATTTCCATGCCTCTTCTGTTTTTAGGAATCACTGCTTGACAATTTCCTGAAGAATTGTAGTCATACTGTCAACTATTCTTTGGGCTTTAGTGTAAATTTTACTAGTTTCTTTGTTCTGTACACTTGTGTATTTTATTTCCTTTCAGTTAGATACACTTTTATTAGGCCATACTTTTAAAAATGTTTTTAGGTCATAAATTTTTTAAAATGTATTTATTTTCCCCTTTTCAATGTAATGTTGACTTTGTATATATTAGATTTATAATTTTATTCCTAGAGGATTTTAAAATATAATTAAAGACATATAAGTGTACAATGTGAATCACATCCAGAGAATATGCTTATGCTAAAGTACTTTCCTAAGAAAGTGCCAACAAATATTGAACTCTCATAAAATTTTTATCATCTCTACATGACTTGACAAAATAATAAGTTTTCAATAAATATTTGTTGAAGTTTTTCTATGAGCCTGAAATATTGCACAGCACTAAAATTCCAAGATGCAGAATTGATATCTGCCTTCAATTTGTTTGGAAGTAAATAAATGCTTATAATATAGATTTTAAAGTGTCTTAATAAATTTGGAATGCAGCCCTTACAAGTAGAAGACATGGCAAAACCAGTCTGGCCCAACATCCTAGGTGGGTGTTTTATATATGAGTCTTGAGATAAATTATACTTAGTTTAACAAAAAAGAAAATGTGGAGAAACTTATTCCATGAAGTGGGAGCAACAGTTCAAATATCCAGAAGCTAAACAGAAAATAACAGGCTTTGGGAACTGCTACTACTGCATTTCATGTAGGACATAGGTTCAGAAGGAATTTCAGACTCAGATGCCTTTGGAGTTTCAACTATTGTAAGATGGCCAAATCACTCACATCATATATGTACATAGTATGTGTGTGTGTACACATATACATAATATGCATATTATATATAGTTTATACATACATAAATATATAAAATTAAAGAAGGCATGCCCTGCCAGAAACTATTTTGAAATACTTAAATAGCTAAAAATAATAACATTAAGACATATCTATGAGCCATATTTAACCACAGGCCATGAATTTTGCTGTACCTGATCTAGATAATAAACATTGTGAAACACTGTGTCAGAATCTTACTGCTGAACCATGTGACCATGGACTTCTCTGACACTTAGTGCCCTCATCTGGAGCCACTTTTTAAATTGTAACTTTTAAAAAGGATGAAATTACAAATATTTTAAAAATATAAACTGAAGTTGCATTCTGTCACTGAGGATACAGGAAGCAACCAAAAGCAATACTCATGACAATCAAAGCTCAAGGCACATTTGCTTTGTTTTCCATAACATTTTGAGGGCATTTATTTTATTTTCTCTGATATCATACTATTTTCATGCTGCAGTCTCTCCTACCAGAATATAAACCCTGTATGCAAAAACTTTGATAGTGTTTCATCCAGATATGTCCCACAGCATTTCACTAATGTTGCACAAATAGTGGGTAATTAAAAACAATGATCAAAGTTAATATTAGATTTTAAAAGAAAAAAATTAATTTTTGAAGACAAAACTGCATGCCTCAATAAATAATCTCAGGAAAATTTAATCTCAGAAAATTATCTTTAAATTAACAAAACTAAACCATAATAAATAAAAGCAATAAATAAGGAAACAAATAATAAACAAGAAAGAACAAAAATTGGTTTGTTTTCCTCATGGTCAAATACACTGAAATTCCAAGAAACTATTTTCCTTTAACATAAAAGATATTGACATTTTCTACACCCTGGATAGAATATACATATACAACATGTTCTCTAAATCATGTTATCTTTTCCCATTGATATAGTCCAATTTCAATGTGTAGTACTACAGGAGTATAGTACTAAGGCATGGCTGTTTTCTGGGTACTTTTAGTTGAACTTTCTCTGCTCCCACAGTGCTCTGCTCTTATTATTACAGGATCTGTTGTGTATAATTGTTGTTAGCTCTTTATATATCTTTCTCTGCTATGAGATTAGGAACTCCACTGGGGCAGAAACAGTATCTTATTCATCTTTATAACTAAGACTGTATACAGCACTTGGCATCTTGGTAGTGTAACTGGTAGTAATACAAATATGTGTGAAATTTCTATATCAAATTAAATTTTGATTGTGTTTCTCTGGGGCTTCAAACCTATTACAGAAACAATAAGTCATTGTTTCTAGGAGAAAGGAAGACAGTAGCTAGAACAATAAAATCATGTCTCAACTTTGGTAGATAAGATTCTTGTGTCCCAAACAAGACAATAATCTTTAAAGACTTTTTGTTCAGACCACAGGAGACATTTTAAATTCTGTGATTTCTTTATTTTTTTTTTTTGAGACGGAGTTTCACTCTTGTTACCCAGGCTGGAGTGCAATGGCGCGATCTCGGCTCACCGCAACCTCCGCCTCCTGGGTTCAGGCAATTCTCCTGCCTCAGCCTCCTGAGTAGCTGGGATTACAGGCACGCGCCACCATGCCCAGCTAATTTTTTGTATTTTTAGTAGAGACGGGGTTTCACCGTGTTGACCAGGATGGTCTCGATCTCTTGACCTCGTGATCCACCTGCCTCGGCCTCCCAAAGTGCTGGGATTACAGGCTTGAGCCACCGCGCCCGGCCTCTGTGATTTCTTAATACATGCCCCACTGAAGTTCAGCATTTAAGTATCAGACAAAGGTAGAAGATTACAGTCTCAGCCGACATCTAACTGCAACCAAATGAGACTGAGTAAGAACTCTGCTCAGTCCTTCCATAATCCCTACCTATAAAGCAGAGAAAAGTAAAACAGTTGGGTTTTCTCACACCAGTAATTTGGGTAACTTGTTATGCCTTAAAAGAAACTGTAATTAATCATATATATATGAGATCATATATAAAATCATAAATATATGATATATGTTAATATATATCACATATGTGAATTAACATATATATCATATATATCATACATATGAATTAACATATATATGTCTATGATATATATGTCAATATATATAATATATATATTTTAACATATATATGTTAATATATATCATAGATATGATATATATGATGTTTATATATCATATATATGATCATATATAATATATATGATTAATTACATTTCCTTTTGAGGCCTATATATATGTATAAGTATATATATGTATATATATATGTGTGTGTGTATGTATAAATATGTGTATATATATGTATATATATGTGTGTATGTATATATATATAGGATTATAATCTTAGGAAAATTGGGAATATAAAATGGGAATTATCTAGCTGATCTTTTATTTAGGAGCCATTCAAACATGTTTGTTGGTGAAATAATAGTATAAATTTCTGTTCTTGATTTGTTCTAAAGTATTGCCTGGTGTTTTCTTTTTATTCAAAAACTCCAGTTGGTTTTAATATAATACTTATGAATCAAGACTTCTGCATTAGTTTTTATTGCTATGCGAAAGTTTGCCATAAATTTAGCAGCTTAAAACAACACAAATTTATTATCTCTCCATTTCAGTAGGTTAGGATTTCTGCTTAGATGCCTGAGTCCTCTGCTTAGGGGCTCATGTGGTTCAAAACAAGACCTTGACTTGGCTTAGTTATTGTCTAGAAATTCCAGGGAAAATCCACTTTCAAACTCATTTTTGTTGTTGGAAGAATTTAGTTCTTGGTGATTACAGGACTGAGATCTCCTTTTTCTTGCTAGCTATTGTCCATGGGAGCATTCTTAGCTCCTAGAGGCTGTTTGCCACTCCCTGCACCATTTCACCCTCTCCACAACTTACTGGTGACATCTTCCATGCCAGTAGGAGTATGTCTCTGTTTCGAAGTTCTGACTCACCCTGTCTCTGACCTCTGGACGCAGATTTAAAGGGCTGTTGTGATTAGACTAAGCACAGTTGGATAACATTCCTTTCTTAAAGTCAATCATACCATTTGACATAACTCATCATGGCAATATAATATTTATACTCTGGGAAATTATGGCAGGTGTGTATACAAGGGGCCGGAGATATTTGGGGCCATCTTACAGTTACCAACTTTAAGAATATTGTGTTCTCACATTTAAATGACAATTTGGCTAGGTTTAAAATTCTAGAGACACAATCATTTTTATAAAATATCTTTAACTTATTATTCCATTATCTTCCTACTATGGGTATTGCTGGAACAATTTGATGCAAAACTGACTATGCAGTATGGTTAGTCTGCTCTCTTGAAGCCTTTAGAATTTATCTTTAATTTCCTTCAGTGTCACTCTAATGTGGACAGGTTTGGAGTTTTACCTCTCTTGTCTGATATTTCTCCTATTTATAAACCCTTTCAATCAGTCTCTCATCTTTAACATTTTGCAAATTATTTTCATTATTTCTTCAATTACTTCCTCTTTTCATTACCTCTGGAATTCCTATGTCCTGGATATTGCACTATTTCTATTCTCCATACCCTTATACTTAAAAAAAACTTTTAAATGTATTATTAGCTCGTGCTTTCTGGGAGAATTCCTTGGTTTGATATTTAGCACAATAATTTCTTTGTTGCTATGTATCTGCTATTTATACAAATTATTGTGGTCTTTATTTGAAAAATTATATTTTTCATTGCTTATCTTTCTCATTTTTTTCTATTTTTAAAAGTAAATTTAATTTACTTTTTGTTTCATATTGTCAATTTTTTATACTCTTAGAGGAAATCATCAATATTATTATAAAACTTTAGTCAGCCTATTGCATGATTTCTCTTTTACACAGCATATGTTGTCCAGTTTGTTTTCTTCCTTTTGATGTAGTTGTACTTTTTAGGTACCTAGTTGTTTTAGCCTGTGAGCTCAGTGTGTGTGTGTGTGCATGTGTGTGCGTGTGTGTGTGCGTGCGTGTGTGCATGCACATTTGTGATCTTCCACTTTGGTAATGTAATTGTGTAGTTGCCAGGATTGAGCCCTAGTCTGTGTCAGTGCTGTGGTTTTAAGGAAAAGGTAAGAGGAAAAGCACACCACCTGCACAAAAGAACTGCAACCCTTCTTGGACGCTCTCCCACTTGCTGCTACCCCCAAAGGAAACTGCTCTTGTGAAGGCTTTATTTTTATACCTTTAGAAAGAAACAGCATGCACAAGCAGTATTCTCTTTGTTTTTAATTCACCATCTCTGGGTGCTCAGAATGGAAGGGTGTAGGGGGGTTCATTCTCCATCTCAATTATTTCTGCACTGGTCTAAACCCACATTTTAAAAAGTTATTATTATTCTTCTTTCATTATCCACAGGCAACCTAAAAATAGAAAACCTCTTTATTTGGTTTGTATCACTACTCCTAAATGAAATTGCGTTAAGTGAAAGCAATAGTAATTAAATTCATGTTAATATTCAAAGGAGTCATGTTACTCTTCAAAGTGCTACAAATTGATATTAGTAACTTTTATTTATATCATAAAGGATTTTATGAAGATGTTAGCAAGGCTCTTAATATCTTTGGATGGAACCATTATATTGATAGGGTGTTCTTACCTAGAAGTGACAGGATAACTAGCTAGAAATGTCTTAAGCAAAAAGACTTTTACTGTATGATACATATCTGGACGTTTAGCACAGGGGACTTCCAGGTCTGGAGTATAATAATGTCATTGTCTCGATCACTTTGGGCTGCTATAACAAAGGACCATAGAGTAAGTGCCTTATGTAAATAACAGACATGTATTTCTTACAGTTCTGGAGACTGAAAATCCAAGATCAGAGAACTGTTAAAATAGCATTGTTGAGTTCTAGTGAGGATCCTCTTCCAGGTTGCAGACTTTGCTGTATTTTCACATGATAGAATTAGAGCTAGCTAGTTCTATGGCTTCTTCTTATGAAAGCATAAATTAGTTACTTCCCAAAAGCTTCACCTAAAATACTATCACATTGAAATTAAACTTTCAACAAGCAAATTTTGTGGGGACAAAAAACATTCATTATGTAACAGTAATCAAGGAATTCAACTCTTTCATTTTTGTACTTGGCCCTGCCCAGTGATTTGAAGTTCAGAATTAGACTTGCCTGCTCATAGCTACAGGGTGACCATTGCAGCTCAAGGCATCATGTCTCTACACATCCAATTACAGAAATTAGTAGTTTTTGAACTGCTTATGTGTGTTTCTTTTTGTCAGGAAGAAAAAAATTCCAGAATTTCCCTATAGAATTCCTCTGGCAAGGACCAAGCAACAACCCCAAATTCAACAAAAACAAGTAAAGCAATTATCTGGAATTTTCTACAATATTCATTTTCTGTTGTGGGAAGCAGCCTTTTCCAGCCAAGAAGATGAAGACATGGGACTGGAGTAGGATACAGATGACTATTCCCTTGAAAACCAGTAGCATTTGCCAAGCAAAGTGCTAGAAAGACAGTATAGGCATATAAGGATTGTTACCCTAATTTTAAAGGTGAGAAGTTAAGGCATAGTTCTTCCTATGCTGAAATGCCATGACTGTTAAAAATAAAGTACCTTTCAGACACTGAACAAAATACTAGTTTAGATAGCTCCCAGTGGGCCTCTCCTGGCCATTTATTACTTTGGCGAGACTATGTAGCAATTTGGATCCATCTCTCAGTGTCAGGCTGCTATTAATGGAACACTCAAAACTGACATATTGATTCTGTTGACCTGTTTATTTATATATAAAGTGTAATATAATTTTCATATGAAATGAAGTCACTGTACTTATAAGAGAAGTGCATTTTTTTCTCAATTAGTAGACTTAAAAGGGGGAAGCAAAACTGAATCGGAAAATTGTTTTTCACAACAGAATCAACAAAGGAGACTAGTTGACAAATCAAATGAATAGAAACAACACAATATTGGGATCAGGTAACTTAAAGCCTGTTAACTAATGCTTCTCCCACTCTGGAGAGTGCTTGGATAGGATAGGCACTAATAATCCTTAACTCTCATGCTTCTTTAAAAATTTGGCTTCCAACTCCCACTTACAGGCCTTTAGAGCTACAGACATATGAACAGATATTTACAGATGTTTTCCAGTGAGATTAAAGTCCTATTTGCAATAAATATTTACTTTAAAATAGTAACAATAATTCTTTAGACAAGGTGGTATGGCAAATGCCTTGTCAAAGTCTTCATTTAAAGAAAATGGCATGATGTCAACAGGAGAGTGGAATAAAATATAACCCGCTCATAGACCCGCATAACAAAACTTCTGTACCATTCATACTCCAACATCTCTCTGCTAGAGCCCCAGGATTTCGAAAGGAGTTTATAAAAAAAACCCAGTTAAGCCCAAGACCTTGGAAGGCCCTTTTGACAGAGCAGATCCTCAGAGAGTCCAGTGTCATCTCTGGCCCTTCTCACTAGAGTGAGGGAAATTTTACAGTTATGCTGAGATCTGTTGGTAGATGTGTTCCTGTCTAAGTTAATGAAATAAGCACTCTAACCTCTTTTTTACAGCACATCCCTTGGGGGCCTGGTCTCAACTCCAACCTTTCTCACTATAGCAGGGACCCATCCCACCTGTGCATAGAAGTGCTCAGAGGCATACTTGTCTGAGCCGCTGAGATAGTCATCTGAACTTTAGTTTCTGGCCAGTATTTTCACATAGCACCAGTATCCTTTGTTGGGTCATCCTTAAGTATGTCTGGGCTGAAAAGCCATGTCTACCCCAGAGTCCTCATATGATTTGTGGCAAGCCTGGGCTTAGAGCATTTTCTATTGCTGTGATAACTGTAGTGGTCACAGGATCACGGAACTCAACAGTCAGCCTGGAGGGCCTACAAGGATTGTTACTGGGGGCTATAAGCATGTTACCTTCTTTGGCTTTCAGCACAAAGCTGGGCTAAGAAAATGAAAATAAATATCTAATACTTCAGTGCACAGATATCATTGCACATCCATAAGTATCAGGAACATTCAGTGAAATATGACTCACCAAACAGAAAAAAATGAGACTGAGAGACCCACCCTAAAGTGACGAAGATAGGTGATCTCTCACACAAATAATTGAAAATAGTGGCTTTAAGGAAGTTCAATGAACTTCAAGAAAACAGAGAATTAATTCAGAAATTCATCAGATAAATTTAACAGAAAAATTGAAATAAATTTTTAGAAATTAAACAAATCCTGGATCAGAAAAATAGAATTAGTGAAATGAAAAATGCAATAAAGTCCATCTGCAGCAGAACTGATGAAACAGAAAAGAATTAGTGAGATCAAAAATATTAGCTTAGATAGCTTCCCAATGGTTGAACGAATTTACACTCCCACCAACAGTGTTAAAGTGTTCCTGTTTCTCTACATCTTCTCCAGCATCTGTTGTCTCCTGATTTTTTAATGATTGCCATTCTAACTGGTGTGATATGGTATCTCAATGTGGTTTGATTTGCATTTCTCTAATGACCAGTGATGATGATAATTTAAAATGCACAAAGGAGTAAAAAGAAAAAGCAATAAGGAAAGCTTACAGGATATATGGTAACATCAAAAGAGCAAATATTTGGGTTATTACAGTAAAAAAAGAAACTGAATGACAAAGGAGTAGAAAGTTTATTCAAAGAAATAATAACAGAAAACATTTCAAACCTGAAGAAACATATAAATATTCAAGTAGAGGAAAGTAAAACATCACCAATCAGATTCAACCCAAATAAGAATACCTCAAGACATATTATAATCAAACTCTCAAACATCAAAGACAAAAGAGGATCCTGAGAGCAGAGAGAGAAAATTAACAAATAATATGTAAGGGAAATCTCAGAATTCTCAGCAAAAACCTTACAGGCCAGGAGGGAGTAGGGCAATATTAGAGTGCTGCAGAAAAAAAAAACCTATAAATATTCAATATTCTGTCTTAAAAAGCTTTTTTTTTAAGTTATATATATATATATATATATTTGCACTTTAGGTTCTGGGGTACATGTGAAGAATATGCAGGATTGTTGCATAGGTACATACATGGCAAGGTGGTTTGCCACCTCCATCCCCATCACCTATATGTGGTATTTCTCCCCATGTTATCCCTCCCCAACTCCCAACCTCCCACTGTCCCTTCCCTAGTCCCCCCCAACAGACCCCAGTGTGTGATGCTCCCTGCCCTGTGTTGTCATCATTCAACACCCACTTATGAGTAAGAACATGAGGTTTTTGATTTTCTGTTCTTGTGTCAGTTTGCTGAGAATGATGGTTTCCATGTTCATCCATGTCCCTACAAAACTCATCATTTTTTATGGCTGCATACTATTCCATGGTGTATATGTGCCACATTTTCCTTGTCTAGTCTATCATCGATGGGCATTCGGATTGGTTCCAGGTCTTTGCTATTGCAAACTGTGCTGCAATGAACATACATGCACATATGTCTTTATAATAGAATGATTTATAATCCTTTGGACATATACCCAGTAATGGGATTGCTGGGTCAAATGGAATTTCTATTTCTAGGTCCTTGAGGAATCACCACACTGTCTTACACAATGGTTGAACTAATTTACACTCCCATCAACACTGTAAGAGTGTTCCTATTTCTCCACATCCTCTCCAGAATCTGTCATTTCCAGAATTTTTAATGATAGCCATTCTAACTGGAGTGAGATGGTATCTCTATGTGGTTTTGATTTGCATTTTCTAATGACCAGTGATAATGAGCATTTTTTTAATATTTGTTTCCTGCATAAATGTCTTCTTTTAAAAAATGTCTGTCCATATCCTTCTCCCACTTTTTGATGGGGTTGTTTGTTTGTTTGTTTTCCTGTAAATTTCTTTAAGTTCTTTGTAGATTCTGGAAATTAGCCGTTTGACAGATGGGTAGATTGCAAAAATTTTTTCCCATTCTGTTGGTTGATGGTTCACTCGAATGATTATTTCTTTTGCTGTACAGAAGCTCTTAAGTTTAATTAGATATCATTTGTCTATTTTGGCTTTTATTGCCATTGCTTTTGGTGTTTGGTTTTCTGTTCTTGTGTCAGTTTGCTGAGAATGATGGTTTCCAGGTTCATCCATGTCCCTACAAAACTCATCATTTTTTATGGCTGCATAGTATTCCATGGTGTATATGTGCCACATTTTCCTTGTCTAGTCTATCATCGATGGGCATTCGGATTGGTTCCAGGTCTTTGCTATTGCAAACTGTGCTGCAATGAAGTCCTTGCCCATGCCTATGCCCTGAATGGTATTGCCTCGGTTTTCTTCTAGGGTTTTTATAGTGTTAGGTCTTATGTTTAAATCTTTAATCCATCTGGAGTCAAATTTTGTATAAGGCGTAAGGAATGGATCCAGTTTCAGCTTTCTGCACATGGCTAGCCAGTTTTCTCAACACTATTTATTAAACAGGGAATTTTTCCCCATTGTCAGGTTTGTCAAAAATCAGATGGTGGTAGATCTGTGATGTTACTTCTGAGTAATATCTCTGTTCTGCTCCATTGGTCTATATCACTGTTTTGGTACCAGTACTATGGTATTTTGAGTACTGTAGCCTTATAGTGTAGTTTAAACTCCAGTAGCATGACGTCTCCAGCATTTTTTTTTTCTTTGCTTCGTATTGTCTTGGCTATGCAGGTTTTTTTTGGATCCATATGAAGTTTAAGGTGTTTTTTTTCCAGTTCTGTGAAGAAGGTCAATGGTAGGTTGATGGGACAGCATTGAATCTATAAATTACTTTGGGCGTACGGCCATTTTCATGATGTTGCTTCTTCCTATCCATGAGCATGGAATGTTGTTCCATCTGTTTGTGTCCTCTCTTATTTCCTTGGGCAGTGGTTTGTAGATCTCTTTGAAGAGGTCCTTCACATCCCTTGTTGATTATATTCCTAGGTATTTTATTCACTTTGTAACAATTGTGAATGGGAGTTTGCTCATGATTTGGCTCTGTCTGTTATTGATGTATAGAAATGTGTGTGATTTTTGCACATTGATTTTGTATCCTGAGACTGCTGAAGTTGCTTATCAACTTAAGGAAATTTGGGACTGAGACGATGGGGTCTTCTAAATATACAATCATGTTGTCTGCAAATAGAGACAATTTGACTTCCTCTTTTCCTAATGAATACCCTTTGTTTCTTTCTTGCCTGATTTCTCTGATCAGAACTTCTAATACTATGTTGAATAGGAGTGGTGAGAAAGGGCACTCTTGTTTTGTGCATTTTCAAAGGGAATGCTTCTAGTTTTTGCCCATTGAGTATGATATTGGCTGTGGGTTTGTCACAAATAGTTTTATTATTTGGAGATATGCTGTATTTATACCTAATGTGTTGAGAGATTTTAGCATAAAGGGTGTTGAATTTTGTTGATGGCCTTCTCTGAATCTGTTGAGATAATCATGTGGTTTTTGTCTTTGGTTCTGTTTATGTGATGGATTATGTTTACAGTTTGAGTATGCTGAACCAGCCTTGCATCCCCAGGATGAAGCCAACTTGATCATGATGGATAAGCTTTTTGATGTGCTGTTGAATTCAGTTTGCCAGTATTTTATTGAAGATTTTTGCATCAAATTTCATCATGGAAATTAGCCTGAAATTTTCTTTTCTAGTTGTGTTTCTGCCAGGTTTTGGTATGATGATGTTGTTGATCTCATAAAATAAGGTAGAGAGCATTCCCTCTTTTTCTGTTTTTTGCATAGTTTCAGAAGGAACGGTACCAGCTCCTCTTTGTACATCTGATAGAATTCGGCTGTGAACATATCTGGTCCTGGACTTTTCCTTCCTTGTTTAATCTTGGGAGAGTGTAAGCTTCCAGGAATTTATTCATTTCTTCTAGGTTTACTGATTTGTGTGCATAGAGGAGTTTGTGGTAATCTCTGATGGTAGTTTGTATTTCTGTGGAATCAGTGGTAATATTCCCTTTATCATTTTTTATTGCATCTATTGGATTCTTCTCTCTTTTCTTTTTTATTCATCTGACTATCGGTCTTTCTATTTTGTTGATCTTTTCAAAAAGTCAGCTCCTGGATTCATTTATTTTTTGAAGGCTTTTTTTGTGTCTCTATCTTTTTCAGTTCTCCTCTGAGCTTAGTTATTTTTTGTCTCCTGCTAGCTTTTGAATTTGTTTGATCTTGCTCCTCTAGTTCTTCTAATTTTGACATTAGAGTATCAAATTTAGGCCTTTCCTCACTTCTCATGTGGACATTTAGTGCTATAAATTTCCCTCTAGACACTGCTTTCATGTGTCCCAGAGATTCTGGTACATTGTGTCTTCATTCTCATTGGTTTCAAAGAACATCTTTATTTCTGCCTTCATTTCATTATTTATCCAGTAGCCATTCAAGAGCAGGTTGCTCAGTTTACATATAGTTGTGTGGATTTGAGTGAATTTCTTACTCCTGAGTTCTAATTTGATTGACTGTGGTCTGAGAGACTGGTTGTTATGATTTCTGTTCTTTTGCATTTGCTGAAGAGTGATTCACTTCCAATTAGGCGGTCAATTTTAGAGAAAGTGCAATGTGGTGCTGAGAATAATATATATTCTGTGGATTTGGGGTGTAGAGTTCTGTAGTTGTATGAGGTCCACTTGGTCTAGATCTGAGTTTAAGTCCTGGGTATCCTTGTAATTTTCTGTTTTGTTGATCTGTCTAATATTGACAGCGGAGTGTTAAAGTCTCCCACTGCTATTGTATTGAAATCTAAGTCTCTCTGTAGGTAATTAAGAATTTGCTTTATGTATATGGGTTCTCCTGTATTGGGTGCATATATATTTAGGATTGTTATCTCTTCTTGTTGCATTGATCCCTTTACCATTATGTAATGCCCTTCTTTGTCTCATTTGATCTTTGTTGGTTTAAAGTCCATTTTACTAGAGACTAGGATTACAACCCCTGCTTTTTTTTTTCCTCTCCCCATTTGCTTGGTAAATCTTCCTCCATCCCTTTATTTTGAGCCTATGTGTATTCTTGCATGTGAGATGAGTTTCCTGGATATAGCACACCAATGGGTTTTGACTTTTTATCCAATTCGCTAGTCTGTGTCTTTTGATTGGGGCATTTAGGCCATTTATGTTTAATGTTAATATTGTTATGTGTGATTTGGTCCTGCCATTTTGACGCTAGCTGGTTGTTTTGCCCATTAGTTGACCCAGTTTCTTTATTGTGTCGATGATCTTTATCATTTGTATGTTTTTGCAGTGGCTGGTACTGGTTGTTCCTTTCCATGTTTAGTGCTTCTTTCAGGAGCTCTCTAAGGCAGGCCTGGTGGTTACAAAATCTTTCATCAATTGCTTTTCCATAAAGAATTTTATTTCTCCTTCACCTATGAAGCTTAGTATGGCTGGATATGAAATTCTGGATTGAAAGTTCTTTTATTTAAGGATGTTGAATATTGGCCCCCCACTGTCTTCTGGCTTGTAGAGTTTCTTCCAAGAGATCCACTGTAGTCTGATGGCTTTCACTTTGTGGGTAACCTGACCTTTTTCCCTGGCTTCCCTTAGCTTTTTTCCCTTCATTTCCAATCTGGTGAAACTGATGATTATGTGCCTTGGGGTTGCTCTTCTTGAGGAATATCTTTGTGGTACTCTCTGTATTTCCTGAATTTGAATGTTGGCCTGCCTTGCTAGGTTGGGGAAGTTCTCCTGGATAATACCCTGAAGAGTGATTTCCAACTTGGTTTCATTCTCCCCATCATATTCAAGTACACTGATCAAATGTAGATTTGGTCTTTTCACATAATCCCATATTTATTGGGGGCTTTGTTCATTTCTTTTCACTATTTTTCCTGTAATTTTGCCTTGTCATTTTATTTCATTGAATTATTCTTCAATCTCTGATATCCTTTCTTCTGCTTGATCAATTTGGCTGTTGAAACTTGTGTATGCTTCATGAAATTCTTGTGCTGTGTTTTTCAGCTTCATCAAGTCGTTTATGTTCTTCTCTAAGCTGGTTATTCTAGTGAGCATTTTGTCTAATCTTTTTTCAGTTTCTTAATTTATTTGCATTGGGTTAGAATATGCTCCTTTAGCCCAGACAAGTTCATTATTACCCACCTTCTGAAGCCTGCTTCTGTCAATTTTTCAAATTCATTCTCCATCCTATTTTGTTCCCCTGCTGGTGAGGAGTTGTGATCCCTTGGAGGAGAAAAGGTGTTCTGGTTTTCAGTGATTTCATCCTTTTTTCAGTGGTTTCTTCCCATCTTCATGGATTTATCTCTCTTTGGTCTTTTAAGCTATTGATTTTCAGGTGTGGTCTCTGAGTGGATGTCCTTTTTGTTGATGTTGAAGCTCCTTCTTTTTGTTTTATTATTTTCCTTCTAACACTCAGGGCCCTCTCCTGCAGGACTGCTGGAGGTCCACTCCAGACCCTGCTTGCCTAGGAATCACCTGTGGAGGTTGCAGAACAGCAAGGATTGCTGCCTGTTCCTTCCTCTGGTAGCTTCACCCCACAATGGTACCCGCTGGATGTCAGCCAGAGCTCTCCTGTATAAAATGTCTCTTTGGATATACATGTGTCAGGGAGCCACTAGAGGAGGGAGTTTGTCCCTTATCAGAGCTCAAGTGCTTGCTGGGGCTCTGTTGCTCCCTTCAGAACTGATGGGCAGGGGCATTTAAGTCTGCTGAAGTGGAACTCACAGCCACCCCTTTTACCAGGTGCTCTGTCCTGGGAAGATGGGGCTTTATTTATAAGTCCCTGATTGGCTGCTGCCTTTTTTGAGAGATGCCCTGCCCAGCAAGTAGGGAGTCTAGTCACAGTCTGCCTGCAGAGGCCTTGCTGATCTGCTGTGGGCTCCGCCCAGCTTTTGTGGAAACTTCCTGGAAATTTTGTTTACACAGGCAAGGTTAGAACTGCCTCAATAATGGCAGACACCCCTCCCCTCACCAAGCTCTACAGTCCCAGGTTGAGCTCAAACTGCTGTGTTGGCTGTGAAAATCTCAAGCAAGTGGGTCTACGCTTGCTGGTCTTTGTGGGGGTGGGACTCCCTGAACTCGTTCAATTGGCTCCCTGCCTTCAGCCCTGCTTTATTTCAGGGGAATGGGTGGTTCTGTCTAGCAGGGTTTCCAGGCACTGGCTAAAATGGCCACCCAGCTTTGGGCTGGAAACTCTCGGCACTGATGTTGTCAGCACTGGCAGGAATCTCCTGGTCTGTGGGCAGTAAAGACTGTGGGAAAAGCACAGTATCTGAGCCAGAGAGCTGAAGTATCTGGAAAATAACTTGATGGCCTTCTTTGGGCAGGAGGGGGAGTTCTCTGGCCTGTTGCACTTCCTGGATGAGGCAACACCTCACTCTGCCTCAGTTGTACTCCTTGGGTTACACACACTGTCCAACCAGTCCCATTGAGATGAACCTGGTACCTCAGTTGGAAATGTAAAGATCACTTGCCCTCTGTGTCACTCTCACTGGTAACTATGCTCCGGAGCTGTTCCTATTCAGCCATCTTGGTGGAAGTCCCGGGATGTGTTTCTATTTGTTTGTATTTTCTATGATTTCTTTCAGCAGTGTTTTATAATTTGCCTTGTAGAGGTTTTTGTGTCATTGGTTAGGTACATTTCTAAGTATTATAATATTTTTGCAGCTGTTGTAAAAGGGGTTGAGTTCTTGATTTGATTCTCAGACTTGGTCGCTGTTGGTATGTAGGAGAACTATTAATTTGTATACTTAATTTTGTATCGATATTTTGCTGAATTAATTTACCAGTTCTAGGAGCCTTTTGGATGAGTCTTAAGGGTTTTCTAGGTATATGATCACATCATCAGCAAACAGTGACAGTTTGACTTCCTCTTCACTGATTTGGATGCCCTTTATTTCTTTCTCTTGTCTGATTGCTCTGGCTAGGACTTCCAGTACTATGTTGAACAGAAGTGGTGAGAGTTGGGAATCCTTGTCTTGTTCCAGTTCTCAGAGAGAATGCTTTCAACTTCTTCCAGTTCAGCATAATGTTGACTGTGGGTTTGTTGTAGATAGCTTTTATTATCTTGAGGTGTGTTTCTTCTACGCCAATTTTGTTGAGGCTTTCTTAATCACAAAGGGATGCTGGACTTTGTCAAATGTTTTTTCTGCATCTCTTGAGATGATCATGTGATTTTTTAAATTGTTTATGTGGTGTTTCACATTTATTCACTTACATATGTTAAATCATCCTTGCATCCCTGGTATGAAACCCTCTTAATCATGGTGGATTATCTTTTTGACATTCTTTCTGATTCAGTTTGCTAGTATTTTGTTGAGGATTTTTGCATCTATGTTCATCAGGGATATTGGTCTGTAGTTTTCTTTTTTTGTTATATTCTTTCCTGCTTTTGGTATTAGGGTGATACTGGCTTTAGAGAATAATTTCTGCTTATTTTAGAAAGGATTCTCTCTCTAACTTTTGAAATAGTGTCAATAGGATTGGTACAAATTCTTCTTTGAATGTCTGATAGAATTCATTTTTTTATAACCATTTCCATTTTGATACTTGTTATTGGCCTATTCAGACATTCTGTAACTTCCTGGTTTAATCCAGGGGGTGGTATATTTCCTCTCTAGGTTTTCTAGTTTATGTGCATAAAGGTGTTCATAGTAGCCTTGAATGATATTTAGTATTTCTGTGGCATCAATTGTTTTATCTCCCATTTTGTTTCTAATTGAGCTTATTTGGATATTCTCTCTTCTTTTTTCAGTTAAACTTGGTAACAGTCTATCAATTTTATATATCTTTTCAAATAACCGGTTTTTGTCTCTCTCTCTCTCTCTCTCTGTCTCTCTCTCTGGGTTCGTTTCAATTTCACTTATTTCTACTCTGATCTTCATTCTTTCTTTTCTTCTGCTGGGTTTGGGCTGTTCTTGTTTCTCCAGTTTCATGTGATGTTATTTTAGATAGTCTATTTGTGATCTTTCAGACTTTTTGATGTAGGCATTTAATGCTAGAAAATCTCCTCTTAGCACCACTTTTGCAGAGGTCTTAATAGGTTCTGTCACTATTATCGTTCAGTTTGAAGAATTTTTAAATTTCCGTCTGGATTTCATTGTTGGCCCAATAATCATTCAGCAGCAAGTTATTTCATTTTCTTATGTTTGCATGGTTTTGAGGGTTCCTTTTGGAGTTGATTTCCAATTTTATTCCAATGTGATCTGAGAGAGTACTTGATATAATTTCAATTTTCTTAATTTACTGAGACTTAACAGTATGATAATCCAGTGGTGGATTATCATATGGTCTATCTTGGAGAATGTTCTATGTGCTGATGAATAGAATGTAAATTCTGCAGTTGTTTGGTAGAATGTTCTGTAAATATCTGTTAAGTCCTTTTGTTGTAGGGTATAGTTTAAGTCCATTGTTTCTTTGTTGACTTTCTGCCTCAATCATCTGTTTAGTGCTCTCAGTGGAGTATTAATGTCCCCCACTATTATTGTGTCACCAACTAACTCATTTATTAGGTCTAGTAGTAATTGTTTTATAAGTTTGGGAGCTTCAGTGTCAGGTGTATACATATTTAGGAATGTAATATTTTCCTGTTGGACTAGTTCTTTTATCTTTACATAATGTCCCTCTTTGTCTTTTTAAACTGCTGTTGCTTTAAAGTTTGTTCTTTCTGACATAAGAATAGCTACTCCTGCTTGCTTTTGGTGTCAATTTGCATGAAATATTTTTCCAACCCTTTACCTTACATTTATGTGAGTCCTTATGTGTTAGGTGAGTCTCCTGAAGACAGCAGAAATTTGGCCAGTGAATTCTTCTCCATTCTGCCATTCTATGTCTTTTAAGTGGAGCATTTAGGCCATTTACATTCAATGTTATTATTGAGATGTGAGGTACTATTCTATTCATCATACTATTTGTTGCCTGAATATCTTGTGTTCTCTCCATTGTGTTATTGTTACACAGGTCCTGTGAGATTTATTCTTTTTTTTTCTTCTTCTTCTTTTTTGTGGAAAAGTGAAAGAAAAATTTAATGTGTTCATGGGACATAATTAGGAACTTGAAATTGCAAACTGTGTTTCTTTTTTTTTTAATTGCATTTTAGGTTTGGGGGTACATGTGAAGAACATGCAAGATTGTTGCATAGGTACACACATGGCAGTGTGATTTGCTGCCTTCCTCCCCTTCACCTATATCTGTCATTTCTCCCCATGCCATCTCTCCCCACCTCCCCACCCCCGTCCTTCCCCCATTTTGCCCCAACAGACCCCAGAGTGTAGTGCTCCCCTCCCTGTGTCCATGTGTTCTCATTGTTCAACACCTGCCTATGAGTGAGAACATGTGGTGTTTGATTTTCTGCTCTTGTGTCAGTTTGCTGAGAATGATGATTTCCAGGTTCATCCATGGCCCTACAAAGGACATGAACTCATCATTTTTGATGGCTGCATAATGTTCCATGGTGTATATGTACCACATTTTCCCTGTCCAGTCTATCATTGATGGGCATTTGGGTTGGTTCCAGGTCTTTGCTATTGTAAACAGTGCTGCAATGAACATTCGTGTGCATGTGTCATGTGCATAGTAGAACGATTTATAATCCTTTGGATATATACCCAGTAATGGGATTACTGGGTCAAATGGAATTTCCATTTCTAGGTCCTTAAGGAATTGCCACACTGTCTTCCACAATGGTTGAACTAATTCAAACTCCTACCAACAGTGTAAAAGTGTTCCTATTTTTCCACATCTTCTCCAGCATCTGTTGTCTCCAGATTTTTTAATGATCGCCATTCTAACTGGTGTGAGATGGTATTTCAATGTTATTCTTTAAGGAGATTCTATTGTGGTGTATTTGAAGGATTTGTCTCAAGATTCAGAGCTCCTTTTATCAATAGCAGTTCTTATATTTCCAGCTTGGTAGTGGTTAATTCTCTTAGCATTTGTTTTTCTGAAAAAGTCTGTATCTTTCCATCGTTTATGAAGCTTAGTTTCTCTGGCCACAAAATTCTTGGCTGATAATCATTTCGTTTAAGAAAGCTTAAAATAGGATCCAATGCCTTCTAACTTGTAGGGTTTCTGCAGAAAAATCTGCTGTTAATTTGATAGGTTTTCTTTTTTAGGTTACCTGATTCTTTTACCTGACAGCTCTTAAGATTCTTTCCTTCATCTTGACTTAAGATGACCTGACAACTATGTGCCTTGGTGATGATCTGTTTGTAATGAATTTCTCAGGTGTCCTATGACATTCTTGTATTTAGATGTCTAGATATCTAGCAAGGCTGGGGAAGTTTTCCTCAATTATTCCCTCAAGTAGGTTTTCAAAACTTTTAGATATCTCTTCTTCCTTGGGAATACCAATTATTCTTAGGTCTTGACATTTAACATCATCTCAAACTTCTTGGAGGTTTTGTTCATTTTTTATTTTTTTTTCCTTGACTTTGATGGGTTGGGTTAATTCAAAAGCCCTGTCTTCGAGCTCTGAAGTTCTTTATTCTGCTTGTTTGATTCTATTGCTGAAACTTTCCAGTGCATATGGCGTTTTTCTTGTGGCAGGCCAGGTCTCACTAAAAACTGTTTCAGTACTGACTAAATGTTTAAGTTAAATATTAAAAGACAGTGCCTTTATACAAAAGCTGGGATGTAACAAAAGCCCACCAAGAATTCTGCCTGGGCCTTTCCTGGGCCTTAAAGCATGACAAAATAAAAAAGAAGTTTTTAACAGAACCTATTTAGAATTAAACAAGTTGTTTTGTAGGTCTGTTAAAACTCCCCAGGCCTCCACAAACAAGTTTATGAGGGATCTAAAAGAACCCCTCAAACTTCTTTGATTTAGCAGGAGACAAAATAAGGGTAATCACCTCAATACCTGGACCAATTTAAATTAAGTAAATTAACGAATGCTTCAGAGGAAGGTTTTCAGGACTCAGACTTTAGTTATAGTTTAAAAGAAGTTAATCACTTACGTCTTTAGATAAATGCACACTTAGACATAAATGTATAGCTTAGAAGGTATATAAGCTCTAGAAAACTGTAAATTTTAAGTTAGTCTGACAAAAATTTCCAAGGTTTCTCCCTGTAACCAGTTACAGAAATTAAAAACTCTCTTCTTCCCCGGTTCATTTGCATCTCGTTATTGGGCTACAGTAAATAGCAGCTCGGCCTTCAGTTTGGTCTGGGAACATTCTGAGTGTGTCCTTAATTTCCAGAAGTTGAGATTGTTTTTTATTTAGGCTTTCTATTTCACTGAATAATTTTCCTTTTATATCTTGTATCATGTTTATTTTTTTAAAGTAGGACTTCATCTTTCTCTGGTGCCTCCTTGATTAACTTAATAATCAATATTTGAATTCTTTTTCTGGCAATTCAGAAATTTCATCTTGGTTTGGATCCATTGTGGTGAGCTGATATGATCTTTTGGGTGTGTTAAAGAACTTTGTTTTGTCTTATTATCAAAATTGCTTTTCTGGTTCATTCTTATTTGGGTACACTATGTTGGAGGGAAAATCTGGGATTCAAAAGCTGCTGTTCATATTCTTTTGTCCCTTGGGGTGCTCCACTGATGTATTGCTCTACCTCTTTCCCTAGGATTGGGGCTTCCTGAGGACAAAACTGTAGTGATTGTTTTTGCTCTTCTGTGCCTGGCCACACAGCAGAGCTCCCAGACACCAGGCTGGTACTGGAGGGCATCTGCAGAGTCCTATGATGTGATACATCTTCAGGTCTTGAAGCTGTGGATAACAGCACCTGCTCCAGTGGAGGTAGCAGGGGAGTGAAGAGGACTCTGTGAGGGTCCTTGGTTGTGTTTTTGTTTAGTGCACTGGTTTTGTGTTGTTGGCCTCCAGCCAGGAGGTGGTGGTTTCAGAATGCATCAGCTTTATATCAGTTCCTATAGGGAGGATGCAAACTTGTCCTGGTTAAATATTCAGGTTTCTCAGGTGGTGTGCTGGGCTATAGAGCTCCCAAGAGGTTATGACCTTTGTCTTCAGCTACGAGGATGGGTGGAGAAAGACCACCAGTTGGGGGCAGGGATAGGCATTTCTGAGTTCAGCCTCTCCTTGGGCAGGGCTTGCTATGGCTGCTCTGCGGAATGGGGGTGTAGTTCCCAGTTTAATGGAGTTACATTCCCAGGGGATTATGGCTGCCTCTGCTGAGTCATAAAGGTTGCCAGTGAAGTGGGGGAAAGCCGGCAGTCACAGGCTTCACTCCATTCCCACAAAGTCTGCAGTCCTAAAGGATGGTCTCACTCCCACCATAACCCCTCTTCTTCAATAACACTGATTCTATCTCCAGGCAGCCAGTGACCTGTGCTTAGAATTTGCCCCAGACCACGAGCCTCCCATTGAGAAAGCAAGCAGACTCACAATTTTTCAGCATCTCAGGAAGCCTATGGGGTGATCCATTTTCTTCAAATTTTCTGTGTATTCTTTTGGCTTTCTGGTATGTTCCTGCAGTAGTTATTGGGTCAAAAGTTCATAATGTGAGTCTCCATATGCTGCTCTGTCTGAGTTGGACCTACAAGCTATTATTACTTCCTTTCTGCCATCTCACCTAGAAGAGATTTTGAATGTTCTGACTGCAAAATATAATAAATGCTTGAGGTGATGGATATGTTCATTTCCCCAACGTGATCATTACACAATGTATACATGTATTGAAACATCACATTGTACGCCATAAGTATGTACAATTATCATGAGTCAATTAAGAAAAAAGAAAAAAAGAAAGAAAGAAAGAAAGAAAGAAAGAAAGAGAAAGAAAGAAAGAAAGAAGAGAGAGAGAGAAAGAGGCAGGGAAGGAGGGAGGCAGGAAGGGAGGGAGGGAGGAAAGAAGGAAGGAGGGAAGGAAGGAAGGAAGGAAGGAAGGAAGGAAGGAAGGAAGGAAGGA